>NW_026111941.1:42500-100000 GCF_024679095.1 Eriocheir sinensis
CTCAAAGATCAAGAAGTTGTTCATTGTCTGTTGTTGGGGAACAGACACCTAGCTCTTATCCAAGACTTTGACGCATACATGAACCTGTTTACCTGCCAACGTCGCGGGAAAAAAATGTTTTGCGATATCTGCCTGTGCGCCTGTGAAAACAAGACAACGCTTGCTGAACATGTGCTAATTTGCCCAACGATGATCACAAGACTAAGATTCCCACCCGCGGGTTCTACTGTGAAATTTATTAATCATGCTAAGGCATATGAGCCATCTTATTTAGCATTCTATGACTTTGAGAGTATTCTCGTACAGCCTTCTTCGAATGTGTCTGGATGTGTAAAGAGACATCACTTTGCCATAGCGTATGCTTACATTATAGTGAATAGAAACGGAGAAACAGTACAAAGCGGATCCTATTGTGGAAGTAATGCTGCAAACCATTTTATTCATACAATGCAGTGTGCCTGGAAAAAGTTGAAATTTTCTAAAGGCTACAATAAAATCAACATGACCGATGAAGATACGACACGTCACAATGAGCAAACTCACTGTCTTCTCTGCAAACAGGGTTTTTTAAAAGGTAAAGGAGTAAAACATCATGACCATGAAAAATCAGGAAACAATTACATTGGAGCTTATTGTGATAGATGCAACCTCCAAATGAAAAATCACAAATTGCAGCTCACTCTCATTGCACATAATGCTAATTACGACATGTCGTTAATCCTGCGTGAATTAACGATACCTGACTTGAAAATCAAACTAAGACCAAAACGTTCAGTTCACAAATACCATGAAGTCATCATAAATGACTTGAGATTTATTGACTCGTATGCCTTTATGTCTGGATCGCTCGCGGCTTTAGCGAACCAATTCATCAGTAATGGGAACGAACCCATATGCACACAACAGATGTTGAAAGATGTGCCAGCACCTGCGTTGCCATTATTGATCAAGGGAAAGCAGGTGTTTTGTTATGACTATATGGATTCGATGGAACGACTTTCTGAGACACGTCTTCCATCCCGCGAAAAAATTTTCAATTCGCTTCAAGAAGCAGAACTTTCCGAAAGTGATTATAAACATGCTCAGAATGTTTGGAAAGTAGCTGGGTGTCAGAGCCTGAAGGACTATTTGTTGCTTTATGTAAAAGTGGATGTTGGTCTTCTATGTGATGTCTTCCTAGAGTGGAGAGGTATTTTGAAAACCCAGTGGAGGTTGGATATTGTAAATTATGTTAGCCTGCCAGGATTTGCCTATGACTCCTTTCTGCTAAAAACACAGCAGGAATTAGAGGTGCTTAGTAGCCCAGACATATATCATTTCATTCAAACAAATGTGCGTGGGGGCTACACAAGTGTTGTGCGTCGTTTTGTACGCGCCAATAACATCTACACGAACCCTCAGTTTAATCCAAAACATGATAGAAGCACTTTCCTTTCATATCTTGACTTCAACAGTCTTTATCCCACTGTAATGCAAGAGAAGTTGCCATGTGGGGATATGAGAAAACTAGATGAGACAGAAATGCAGTCGTTTTTGAGCGGGGGCGTGGTCAATCAAGCAACCGATGGCGATTTTGGATATCTCATTCTGTGCGATACTGAGGCTGTCTCACGTGAAGTCGTTGAGAAAACGGATGACCTCCCACTGATCATCAGAAGACACAATATCACCAACAGAGATATATCGTCAGTCACACGCGAATGGTATGAAGAAGAAAACCGTCCAGCACCGTGTAAGAACATAAAACTGATTGGAACACATGCTGCTCAGGAGAAAATGCTATTTGCTCTGCCCCTCCTTAAACTACTTATTCGACTAGGCCTGGTTGTTAAAAAAGTGCATGCTATTTATACGTTTAAGCAAAAGCACTTTCTTGCGGACTTCATTCAGGATAACATAGAAGCCTGCAAAAGAGCTACTTGCCCTATCAAGAAAAATGCAATCAAGTGTATTTCAAACAGCATTTTTGGTCGATTCCTGATGAACGTGGACAAATATAGTGAAGACATAGATATTGTCACCAACCGCGAAAAGTTTTTGAAGCTGGCCCGAAGTCCTTACTTTAAACGCGTTGTACCTCTCAATGATGGTCATGTAGTTGTAACTCGCCATAGGAAATATTCACGGGTGAATCATCCAAACTACATTGGCTACTACATCCTAGAGCTGTCCAAACTGCGACTATATGATTTCTATTACAATGTGTTGAAGGCTCATTACGGAGATCGGGCGAAACTAGTGTATTGCGACACTGATTCCTTAATAACAGAAATTGAAACTCCTGATCTATTAACAGAGTACTCGCAGGAACCCTTCAAAAGCTATATAGACACAAGTAACTTTAGCCCCTCACATTCCTTGTACAGCACAGACAACAAAGGAAAGCTTGGATTTCTCAAGTCTGAAGTGGGGGAAAGAACCATCTCAGAATTTGTAGGTGTAAAACCAAAGTGCTACTCCATCCTCTTGGCAGACGGTGACCGGTTGAGTTCAGCTAAGGGCGTTCCAAAGTTCATAAAGAGGAAAATTGCTCATCAGCGATACAAAGACGCCCTATTCCAGAAGCAAACATTTACCTTTGACTATCAGGGATTCACAGTGCGCAATGGACGAATGAGTACAGTAAAATATCCCAAGAGAAGGATATCTGTAGTTGAGGACAAAAGATACTACATTAGCACCTTGGAGTCGCGAGCTTACGGTCATCCCGATAATTCTATAGGGATAGAGGAGGAAGAGCAGGAGGAGGAGGTAGCCCAGATCATGACACTGTCAAACGAAGAAAATTTGGAGGAAGGCGATGAAAGAGGCATAACAGAAGCGAGACTAGCCGAGGTAATGGGTGGGCAAGAGATCGGTGAAATGGGAGAACTAGAAGAAGAAACCTATGAATTGTGGGGAGAACGGGATGTGCTGGTCGAGCAATATTTTCCCTTGATAAAACGGGTAGAGGCGGATGATGACATGTTAATGCAAGCCGCGGAACAGGAAGAAATAAATCAAATGCTCTCATCATCCCCCCTTGAATATATGCTAGTAGATACAGACTTTTCAGAATAAATTGTAGCTGTTTATAAGATAGGGACTGGTGTGAATGTTGTATATACTGTTTATAGTGTAAGAATTTGCCTGCTATTTTTATGTTAAATATAAAATATATGTAAATATATTCTGTATATAGGACTAATGTTGGAGCCTATGATATTATAAAATTGCACATGATGAATCTGGAATCATAATTTGACCAAATTCCAATAAACATTGAGTTTGTTTGACTTGTTTATATGACCTTTATCAAAAAAAAAAAAAAAAAGAAACGGATGAAAAAACACAATAATTGTCTTAAAATTTATTCGATTTGTGGAAACATATGAATAAAACGCTTTTATGTTTCGATCCGGCTCATGCATAAAAGACTGCCCGCCAAATCAGGCGGGCGGCGGCGGCGGCGGCGGCGGTAGCGAGAGGTGCGGCGACAGGATGCGACAGGATTGCTCGGGGCCCGGGACGGGGCGGGGCGGGGCGGGGCGGGGGCTGCACGGGGTAGTGGCGGTGACGAGTGAGGACCTGTGAGTGGAGCCAGACCTCTGATTTAAGCATGGTATACAACCACCCCACCCCCCGATAAAGGAACTAGAAAATTATTTATGCTTAGAATAGTTTCATGGAATGTAATACAATTCAATATGAAAAAATCAATAAGTCAATACTTACTTTTTATGAACACGTGTTAAATGTTTGATGACATACGGGCATTATAAACTTGCTGTAAGCGAATCGCATCACGTGTTCATCATTCCTCGAATATTCGGTCTTGGAAAACTCCATACATATTTTTTCAAGAGTTTCTCTTACACCCAAGTGCGAAACATTGTAGGCAAAGTACATGGCATAAGCCCCGCACACATCGCTTCGCGTGCTTTGAAGTCGAAATGCATTTTTGAGCCCGGGGTAATCAATATATTTGAAATGATCAGAGTATAATTTTGGATCGAGAGCATAACTATCTAGGAACACTGCCATGCCCGGTTCATAGTACAGACAAATCCAGTGTCCCATTTCTCTTTTAGAATAACTTGGTAGCGTATTGACGATGCACACTATAGGTTTTCTATATCGAGGTATAGAGTTTACCTCGTCTGCCAATAACACGCCTAAAAACAAGGCTTGCTTTCCTATGTGCCCCATCAATCCTCTTTCAATCTCCATGTTGTTCATCGCACAGCCGCTTCAAGCGCGCACATCACACTGCAGCCGTCTTTCAGAATTAACTGTTATTATACACACTGTTTCGCCAAACAGTATCAACAGACGGTTCTCGTTTTCTCCCTTGATTATATTCAAGCTAAGTCTAAGAACACCATTCATTTCAACGGGCAAATTATCATTCAAGTTTTCAGCACGCAAATCAAATGTGCAAATCATTGCCCCCTTGCCGAAAATATCCTTTCCGATTAAATGGTCTTTGTGAAAACCAAGTGCATCCAAAGTACGATGGTAGAGCTCAGCATAGTCATGAGGGAATTTACTAGGAATATTATACATGGTTCTACCATTAACACTTAAGCTTATTTGACTTATATCGCCATGGCTCAAATACAATGGATTTAGCGTATAGTCGCCAGAATGAGCTTCCATGCTCGTTATAATAAGCGAGAGTTTTTCCGGAATAACATCACCCCACGGTTGATCATACGTTCCTGAGGTTTGGTCTTTGGCTAGCACATAGGTTTTCAAGAGGGTTTTGGTAAATGTCGATTTCAAAAGATTCCTGTGGCGAGAGACGCGTTCAAAGCATGAAGTGCATTAGGATAAGGAAACAGTCGCGTATAAAGCAGCTTGGCTGAATCTATATGCAGACGAATGTTATCGCCAGTTGGAGAATTTAGCAGCCATGCATTACTAGATAGTTCCATTCTGAGTCTAATCGAAATACCATCGAGCAAGTAACTGTCTAAAGAACTTATATCCAGAAGAAGCGGGGTACAGAGTTGGATACCGTGAGTCTTAACCCGCTTCATAATGGTCTTGTGTTGCGCGCTGGCATTGTCAAAGTATTCTGCTGTTACTTTGGAAATAAAACCGTTCTCTGGGATGGTAATATTAGCATTGGCTCCAATTGTATTCAATTTGTTGGGCGACAAAGTATTCAGCATTTTAACGTATGACGTGTACCCATAAAGTACATTATTGTCAACAGCTACATCTCCCAAAAACATTGCACTGATTTGAATAGGCTGTGCGCGGTATTATTTGCAAATTCAACGTGTTGAGCGTCTTCGAGAGGAGTAGTATTGTCTGGCTTAGTTAAGCGTAAAGAGGTGTGCAACACCAATTTCCCCAAATCAATAAAACTGCCAAGTGTTCCAGGAATGAGAAATTCTATATATCTATCGGATAATTTCATATTGAATCCGAGGTTAGTAGGTAAAACATCAGCATCATAACGGAGGTAATCGTTGTTTCCAATAATCTCATTTTGTTAGGGCGGGGAAACAATTCACTGACACCGGCGGCATATTGCCCCAGGGGAGAACGCGGGTTCCCGACACCAACCGCGCTGGTGATGCTCGCCATACTGCTCTTAGTTCAACAATGATTACAACTCGGTAAAGATGTCCTTTTATAACACCTTTCCTCCCGCCTCGCGTGACTTTCTTTTTCCCGCTTCCTCTAGTCAATTTCATTGCAGCTTGCTTTAAGGAATTAATTCCATGCTTTTTATAGAGCTTCTCAAGTTGCTTCCTGTGAAATATCATCTAGAACGTTGTTTCCAAATGTTCGAGCTGAAGGCACAATGACATTTTTCACTAGGAAAGGGAAAGCTCTTTAGCGAGTCCAGCTAAAACCGAGAATAAACCCCACCTCTGTGATGGCTTGGCTCATAAGAAAGTGTGACTATATCATCAATACCACTCACTCGGGATGATATATGTTTGCCATTCGAAAACAGGGTATGATATTCTGCTACGGAAGGAGGGATGAATGTAACCCGCATGGTGGCGGCGAGGAGACTGTCTTTTCAAATGGACAACATTCCTATTAATACAGCAAAATGTACTCAAAGATTCAACGCGATCGGATATGAAGTAAACATGTAACAGGGTATCCTTCTTCGAAATGCATAGGACGACCTTTTTGATCTGTGAGTTTAATAGAAATCGAATCAATTACTTTGGATTTAAGGGACTTATATATAGTTGGATGCACGCCTTTTGTTAGACCTCCGGAGAGCGAAAAGGCATCAAGAATATTTACATTTTTCCCTGCATACCTAGAGGGATTGACAAGGTCAGTGTAAATGAGAACACACTGTACGTCACCATTTCTCAACAGAGGGGCATGACCATGTAGCGGAACAAGAATGTTTTTTTTTTGTTCTTCATGTGTACCCAAGGAAGAAAACACAGCATAACCTAAGTTGGGGACAAAACCGAGAACCTGGGCCAGTCGCGCATCAAAGGAAACCTTAATAAATACAACTTGTGGATGATAACCATTGTAGCAGAACAAAGTTAAATGATCATTTGTGGAGCTAAATGCAAGAACCTCTCTAGAATACGCTAGTAAATGGTAGTTGTATCCATCGACCATCTCCTTTATCAATGTCGTTAATATACCGTTAACACACATCAGCAAATACCCAGTGTCATTATACAAGATATTAGCATTAGCCTTTGACAGTGTGCGTCTTTCAATAGCTTCTGAATCTGGCGTTGGTCTTATACCACATTCAAGGTGTATACTACACTCTGGTTCACCCGGTATAACAATGTAATACCGACTGGGAAGCAACACGTTCAGTAGAACGACTTCATATTCCACGTCATTTTCTAAAGTTATAGTTTGTATAATATAAGTACAGCTAGTGCTGGAATTGGGTTAAATTTCCACATCCGCAATGCTGGTAACATATATATGATGTGACTCCATTTAGAACAAGCAAGACACTAGCAAAAATATTATAATTATTTCATTATATAGAGGTAGACATGACGAGATGCCAATTACATATTGAAGGTAAATCATACTAAACATCATTACATTGTTATTTATTGACATATTTTACATTTAGTGATGTACATAATTATTGGGAAATTGTCTGGAGCTATAGTTATTCAGGACCCACGTCGACTACAGCACCGTCCCGTTTTCTTTTCCATTCGTCAGCCACAGCATCGTCCTCTGTATCCACCAGTTTCCTCTTCCTGTTTCGCTCGGGAGACACAGATAGAGTTAATTTTGTTTCAGGCTCATCGCAGGTCCACCATCTGTCCAGGATGACGCACGATATATTATGCAGTTGGAGTTCAGCCGCAGCCTCTTGGAGATGCGGTTGGTAGTCAGCTTTCCACAACACGTAAGGAATTCCAGCGCTTGCAATATTGTAGGGGAAGACGACACTTGTAATGTTGCTTTTAATCACCCATTCTACCAGTTTTGTGATGGACTCTTTAAACCAGCGGAGGCGGTTATCATAACTGTCTTCCTTTACCCCACGAATGAAATTTTGATCTCTTGACGTCTGAAGATATCCTTGGTTTATAGGGTTATTTTCCAGTTCGCGGCCAGGAGCATATTGGGTTAGGATACACGCCACATAAGGAGATTTTCACTCGGAGGATAGCGAATATGCAGACTACCGGGAATACCACGATCTTCCCAGCGACACCTGTTCAGTTGATAGATCGGGCTTCTTTCGCGGTAGAGATTACTGTGCGGGTATAATCCATGTAGGCGTCCAGTAAACCCCCTCTTTTCGTAGCAGGAACTGCAGTTGAGGGAAGAAACGATGATGGTCTTGTTGTTGCGGTAGATGTCATCGCCAGGAGAACCGTCTTTATAGTTGAACACGTAGGCGTCCGACATGGTGTCCTCTGGTATACTGGTGAGTGATGAATAGTACCGCTTCAGCTGATGGCGAGGGACGAGTAGCGAACCATCGTCCCATCTGCTCTCTCTTATAAGCCCGCTCGGGGCACCACCGTGTCCGAGCGTGTTCGTTCTCGCCTCCGGCATTTCTCTCTCCATGACGTCGCCGCCCCCTCTGTATAAGCCGCGCGTCCAACGCGGTTCAGTATCTACAACGTCCATGATTCTGTTTCTTTCTTGAATCACAATGTAGGACTGCACTAGCACATTGGAAAAGCGGATTTAATATGGGTCCCATCTGTAAGTTGCCAACGATGGTTGTTTGGTGAAACCAGATCCCTGAAACTTTTGCCGCACGCGCGTATTTTTTATTTCGCTAGGTAATACACCCGTGGCGTCAATGATGTGTTTTATATCAGCAATGTCAGCAATCGTTGGTTTTTGACTTGCATAAGAGAGTAAATTCAACATGTACAGGATATTGGAGGATTGAACAGAAGACAATAGGTTGCCTCGGCTATCCCATTTTACGATGGGATTGTCTTTTATTCGTTCTAGCATCATATTGACGTATGGCACGTCGATACTTTTAACATACAGAGGTATTAAATTACTTATTTCAGGATTGGAGGATATCTTGTTCTCCCTAATCCCTGTGACTCTAAGTTCCACGGGTGGTAGTTTTGTGGTTTTGTATACACCAGATCGCGATATTTTCTTTTTTTTTGTAACTTTTCTTTCTTACAGAGCGAG
Source organism: Eriocheir sinensis (assembly GCF_024679095.1). Taxonomy (NCBI): domain Eukaryota; kingdom Metazoa; phylum Arthropoda; class Malacostraca; order Decapoda; family Varunidae; genus Eriocheir; species Eriocheir sinensis. Next base: position 51,126 of record NW_026111941.1, read on the forward strand.
ACGACGGGTTCAATCTTGTAGGAGTGCTTGGTCTTGCACCATGGGACGACATGACAGGACCGCTGCTGCTTGCTGGCACATGTTCAGAGACCGGCATATGATCGGGATGGGTCGACTGTGGGTTGAAACACGATTGGCCGTTGACCCCCGGACTCGTGGAGTTGGCGCATTTAGGCTTAATACCCGTTAAAACACGCTCAGCGGTAGACTCAGGAACAAGATAATACGTGCGCATTATCCAAATAATTTTCCGATCAAGGAAGCGGCAATAGGTAATATAGCAGCTAATATTATTACCGCCCGTCTCGATGTCAATATAAGTCTTTTCTTATGGAGAGGAGTTTTCTTTCTAGCTATGGCACGTATGTCTTCCCGATAGTTACGTAATTTCTTGATAACTTTGCTATTGAGGGTGAGGTGCTTCTTTAACAAATTGGAAAATATTTCAGATATACAGTTCAATTGTTCTCGAGCTGCTTGCTTAATAGCACGGTTTCTATCTTTACTTTTAATTTCTTCAAAAGTAAGACAAAGTTTTTGTGTGCACTGAGGAGTGGTGTCTTTTACGCATTTTCTACAATATCATTAGCGTCAATCCAACTGTTGAATGAAGCAGGGTATCCCAACCACGATACAAAATACTGCTTTTTCCTTTATTTTTCGTGAACGCAGTATTTTAATATCGTATGTCTCAGGCAGAGCGCTTAAGACGAGCTCTGGCGCGTAGAATATCCTGTATTGGTTCTCCAGACAAATCTTCTAAGAGATAAGTTCTTGGGCGATTCTTGTGTTTAATTGATTTTATGCGAAAGAGCTCGTGAGTATTTTGCTGCGTGTATCCTTTATGGAATACAGAGGAACGAGCACTTCCAACAAGGCGAACTATTTCCCCAACTGCCAGTCGAGAACTGATGGAAGACGCTGGTTGCTTCGGGTTTTATACATTGCGTGGAATTGCCGTTTGATTGCAGATGGGTTTTTTTAAGTTATGAATATCAATGGGAGTTTGTTTGTTCTTCAGTCCAGAATGGGGCGAGCGGTTGTAGGCACTGACCATGTTTTGCAGCTGATCAATATATCTTGAAGAATTTTGAGACGTGATGAACTTGTAGATGCGTGCTTTAAGTGTACGAATGGCCCGCTCTGCCAAGGCTGCTTTGATCTCACTTGAGTACACACTGTATAGCTTAATGCCCCGGGAACATAAATAGTTTCTTACTTTTCGATTCCAGAATTCTGTGCCCAAGTCGGTGTTTAATCTTCGTAAGCCTTCAGAATCTTTATTTTCCACCATTTGTTTAAAGGCCACGAGCATAGTATTTGCGTCTTTATTCCGACACGGGACAACTTGCATATACCTAGAAAACACGTCTATGCATACTAACAAGTAGCCTATGTTATTATTTTCCTTTCTTATATGTCTCACGTCTGCTAAATCGGCAGCCATGATTACTTTGGGTTTTGAGGCTATTATCTTTTGCCGGGGAAATTTTTTAGTCTGAAGCTTATGCAATGTATATGTTTTATTGCTTCTCAAAAAGTTGAATACGTCATCACGTGTTATTGCCGGATTTATACTTTTTGCTTTCTCCCATAATTTCGCCTGAGAGCTTAGACCATAGGGTTCGTTATGTTGGGAGTATAGTGCGTGTAAGAGTTCCTTCTTCCTGGAGTTCACCATTGGAATACGCGTTCACCTGGGGGTTCTCCAACAATGTTTGAGCGAAACTGTAGGGACTCAGGAGTATTTATACCCAAATCAACAAGAAGATATCTATAAGGACGTGAATATACAGCATATTTATATATATCTACAAACTGGTTTGCCTTCTCTTTCCCGAATATTTGTCTGCCCAGAGTGTGAATTTGAGATAAATCGCGCTGTCTTAACAAGAGGAAATGAGAACAGTTCAGACTAATATTCCTTGCATGCTTTCCACCCATATATAGATTTTGAGTGATAAATATGCATGAAATATTGTTGTGCCGTCCGCGAGTAAAAGCATCAACCACAATTTTGTTCCTTACAGCATCAATGAAAATATCGTCAAGTACATACAATGTCCCTCTCTGATCAAACGTATCCTCGTTGGCAATTGGATCAATTATTTCAGATGACACTATAACTTTAGGTCCTATTTCTTTATTTCTTTGAAGAGGATGAGACGTTAAGCCACATATGACAATTTTTTTGAACTTTTCATGATACTTCAGAATAAGCTGCTGTACAAGTTCCGATTTTCCAGAGTTGCTATATCCTGCAACTATTATGCGCACAGGATATTGGAAAATATCGAGAAGGTTCTCTGAATATGTCTCAGTCATAGCGGAAACTCTATTAATGATGTTAATTATTAAAGTATGATGCTTATATAGCACAGAATATGTGTGTGTGTGTGTGTGTGTGTGTGTGTGTGTGTGTGTGTGTGTGTGTGTGTGTGTGTATAAACAAGAACAACAACAACAACAACAACAATAGCAATTACCCTCACTTTGTGCATGCCCCCCACTTCCGTCACCCCCCCCCCGACCTACCCCCGCTCCCGTCACCCCCCCGCTTCCGTACGCCAGCGTTTAGCAGGCTTTTTTCTACACTTTTATGCCCCTGAGCTGCTTCCTTTCCTGTAAGAAAAAAAAAAAGGGGACCTAATTCTTTGTTAATTTATACCATACAAACTTCACCCCTTCCCAGGCAACCTATACACTGAGACACCTCTGGATCGCGAGTCCCTGCCTGTGCACAGCCTCAAGGTGTCTGTGATGGACGAGGGGGGCCGGGCCAGCTTCACGGCGGTGCGTGTGACGGTCCGCGACAAGAACGACAACCCACCAGTCTTCACGTTGCCGAAGTATCAGGCGAACATCATCACTGACTTGGCTCCCAGGACAACCATTCTCAAGGTGGGGAACACTGGGCAGGGAGGAGTTAGGCCCCGTTCACACCGTGGCAACGCTGGGCCATGACAACTCAGCGACTTTTAGGCCCCCATCACACTGTGCCGACTCGGCATCTGACAATCGTTTCTAGACCTCTTTCCGACCATGTGCGACCCTTTCACATCAGCATTTCACACCCAAGACCTTGTGTGCCCTTAGTCGCTGGGTTGTCATGGCCCAGAGTCAGCACAGTGTGAATGGCGCCTTAATCAACTAATTTCCTTTATGGCCTTTGGAAACAATATGCAGATCACTTGGCACACACACACACACACACACACACACACACACACACACACACACACACACACAGGCATTTGATAAGAGACTAATGTGGAAATTAGAAAATAGAGGAGGATTGGGAGAAAAATGACTATGGATGAAAAATTACCTGACAAACAAAGAAATGAGAACCGTGTTGAAAGGTGAGATATCAGAATGGAGAACGGTCACAAGTGACGTTCCACAAGGGTCAGTGTTAGCGAATATTATGTTTTCAATATTTATAGATGATATGCCAGAAAAAGTAAAGAGTTACAAGGGTATGTTTGCAGATGACGCCAAACTGCTTAGAAAAATAAGAGATGAAGATGATGATTGTAATAAACTACAGGAAGATTCCAATGAGATACATGAATGGAGTAAAAAATGGGAAATGAAGTTCAATGAAAAGAATTGTCACACAATGAAAATGGGCAAGAGTAAAAATAGAGCAAGTGGAGTGTGTAGGATGGGAGGGACAATCATCGATACAGTGAAGGAAGAAAAAGACTTAGGAATTATAATACAAGATACACTGACATCTGAGAAGCACATAAATAAGATATTTGGAGAAACATATGTACCGTATTAAACACCATATAAGACGCACCGACGTATAAGACACCTATAATTTGGCAAGATATATAAAAAAAAAAAAAAATTAAATAAAAAATTCCCTGAACTTAATGTGTGTGCAGTATTACATTTGGCCACCTTACTTACAATTACGACTATGATACCGTATGTTGCTTTGTGCCCTTCTCTGTGTTCAAAGTGTTCCACTGTTGGGTGAAGAATTACAGTGTTCTTACCCCGAGCAGCTGTGACTTTGAAATGGTAAACAAAAGGGTTGGTTGGTAAATTCACTCACTGCACAGTGTGCAGGCGGTAACTTTCATTGTGCTACTGAAGGAACTAATCACACGGGGATGCTACGTTCGATGGGCCATCTTGGTCTTGATCTTGACTTTCAGGGACTGTATACCTACTTTCAAGTAGAAATAGATGTTGATTAACCCCTTAATGACGATGATGCCGCTGGCATCATATACTTCTATCATACATGGGCAACGAGCATGACGCCAGCGCTGGAGAGTGAGAAGCTTTCCAAAATTTGAAGGGTGCGTGTAACTATAGGTCTCTGTTGATGCTGAGTGACTAACTGGCACCTCTTTTGTTCTTGTGATGTCCCCCACCACCATTCCGTGCAAAAAATAGTCTACAGTTCCTGCCTACACATCATGGCATCTGTAGAGCAATTCTGTTCCCTCAGCCGTCCTTTTTTGGCGGAATTCCAGCTAAACGGTCTGTCCAAATAATAATCTGATTTCACAGTTGAATTTTACGGATGATTCTCTACAACTTTTATTCAATGAGATTCATTCCAGAATGAAAAAACTACAAAAATTTGCAAAAAATATTTTTCGAGTTTCACTGCAACTTTGGCTCTCCGTAGGCATTAAATTTCCGGGTCAAAGTGGAATGGAAGTGTTGGATAGAGGTGATTTAATCGAGACTGAAGGGAGGAGGCAACTAAGAGGACACAGTAAGAAACTGAGAAAGAGGACTTGTTTGAAAGACCTAAAGAAGTTCAGTTTTCCATACAGGAGTGTGAATACATGGAATGGACTTAGCAAAGACGTTGTTGAAGCAAGCAGTGTCCATAAAATGAAGGAAATTCTGGACAAATATAGAGTGGGAGACAGGACTGACTGAGATTGAGCTCTGGCCATGTATACTACAAATAAGTAAATACAAATAGGTAAATACACACACAGACACATTACAGTACTGGGAAATCATACACTCATTTCCTCAGATAACACATACTAGCACACACATCACAATCTGCACCTCATAACATTCTGGCCCCAGCTAGCCACCTTCTGTATGCTCAAAGTCTTGCCTTGTGTTGGCAGGCAATGTGATCACGTCCCTGTGGATGGCGGGGCCACAGTCAGTGCAGTACCTGATCATGGTGGACGAGGGCATGAAGGCAGCCAGTGAGGAGAGGGAGTCTGGGGAGAGTTCTGGGCCCTTCACCGTGACCTCCACTGGCCTGGTGGTGGTGCACAGGGCCCTGGACCATGAGCGGCGACGCACACATCACATCAGCGTCACCAACCGTACACTGACCACGGCGCCCACGGTGGACTACATGACCATCTCTGTGGTGGTGAGTTTATGGCAGGAAGCAGCAAGTTTTGGTCTCTTGTCTGTATTGTTGATTAGGGTTTGGATTATGGGCTGAAATGAGGGTCAATGAAAGACGTTTTAATATATTGGTCTTGAACTGATTGGGTCTTGCTCTGGCATGACCAACAGGTGATGGGTGTGAATGATGGCAGAGTGCATGAAGTTTTGATCTCTTAATCTTATGGTTGATTACGGTTTGGATTTTGGGCTGAAATGACAGTCAAAGAAAGACATTTTAATTTATGGATTTTGAATTGGTTGGGTCTTGTTCTGGAATGACCAACAGGTGATGGACGTGAATGACTGCCCTCCACGCTTCTCTGAGTCCAGCTACACAGCCCTGGTGGCCGAGAACAGCGAGGTGGGCGCCACCGTCACCATCCTCACGGCCGCTGATGACGATGAAGGAAACCATGGCCAGGTAAATGTTGCCTGTGTCTCCATGTTATTTTCAGTCCATGAAAACATTCTCCAGAATAAATTATTAAATGTCTGCTCTGCTCTCTGCTCTTCTCTCCTCAGATCCAGTACAGCCTCGGCCCCGATGAAAGCGCTGTAGTGAAGTCAACTTTCCGCATTGATCCACACACTGGGACGCTGACCCTGGCGGCCCTGCTGGACCGCGAGACCATGGCCCAGTACTCCTTCACCGTCACTGCCACTGACGGGGGCCCCAAGCCTCTGTCCACCAGCACAAGAGTCACTGTACTGGTCAAGGACTACAACGACAACCCTCCAGTGTTCACCAAAGACACTTACGTCACTGCCGGTGAGGCACTACAAGGGTTTTATAGATAAATGATTGACAGGAAATTGATTTTCTCTGTAATATGTCATTGGCTGTGAAGGTTTTATATATCTACATTGCCAAATTAGTTTTGTTTGACGCCAGTGCCTGAGGACACCGCCACGGGCACGGCGGTGGTGGAAACTCAGCGTGACGGACGCCGACGAGTCTGTGGCCGAACTTGACTTCTTCATCACCGGCGGCGACCCTGACGGCCAATTCCTGGTGCACGCCTCAGGGGAGGTGGGTGGGAGGATGGTGAGACACAACAACAATGGTGACCTGCCAACAACGAAACTGTTCTTTAATGAGAGAGTCACGTTGCTGTGGTCCATATTCCAGGTGTACGTGGCCGGTGAGCTGGACCGGGAGAGGCAGGCCGAGTACACCCTCACCGTCACCGTCACCGACGGGAAGTTTACGGCCAACACGACTGTTACTGTGACAGTCATCGACATCAACGGTTGGTGACAGTATAGTCTTGCCTGAATTGATAATGGATAATGTATGGTAATAGGTCATGAATTAAGTAAGCAGAGTGTCTAGCACTTCTGTGACTCACACTGGTGTGCTTCACGACAGACAACGGTCCGGTGTGCAAGGAGCCAATCTACCGTCGGGAGATCTCTGAGGATGCCACCCCAGGCACCCAGGTGGCCTCTGTTGTGTCCTGGGATGCCGATGAAGGCACTGCTGCCTGGAGCCGCTACATTCTCACCGGGGACAGCGCCCACCACTTCAGTATTGACCAGCTGAATGGCCACGTGGCCACAGCCACCCAGCTGGACAGAGAGGCACGGGACCACTACCACCTCACTGTAAGTATTCACACACACACACACACAAAAAAAAAAAAAAAGGGCTATCAGAAAGCTGGAAAGGATACAGAGAATTGCAACTTAAATGGTCTCAGAACTCTCAAATATGACGTATGAAGACAAATTGAAGGAGATGGACTTGACGACACTGGAACAAAGAAGGGAGAGAGATCTGATCATGCTGTAGGCTATAGGTTGGTAAATAAGTTTGATGAGGTGGATAGAGATGATATCTTCTTAACTGCGAGAATGCAGGGGCTGAGAGGACATAGGGAGAAACTTAATAAAGGAACCTGTTTGAGTGACTTAAAACAAGTATAGTTTTCCACATAGAAGTGATAACACCTGGAACAGTTTGCGGGGAGAAGTGGTGGAGGCGAACAGTGTCCAACAATTGAAGGGAAGGTTGGATAAATGTAGATATGGAGACGGGACTGTTAGAGCTTAGCTCGGGCCTGGTAGACTACAAATAGGTAAATACACACACACACACACACACACACACACACACACACACACACACACACACACACACACATAGCAAGAAATTGAGAAAGGAGACTTGTTTGAAAGACATAAAGAAGTACAGTTTTCCATACTGAAGTGTGAATATATATATGAAAGGGACTAAACAAAGACATTGTTGAAGCGGGCAGTGTCCAAAAAATGAAGGAAACGTTGGACAAATAAAAGATAGCAAGGGATATACCTTCTTCTCAGTGTGGCAGATTTTAAGGAGGCCCAAGACAGTCAGCTATATTCAAGTTTTCATATTGTTCTCTCCCATCTCACCTAGTAAGGCACTGATAGGTAGACAGCATGTATAATAAGCAACACCAGCAAAGTCCTCAAGCAGCCCAGTCAGCCACAAACACCCAGACCTTACCTAGGCATTATAGCAGGAAATGAGCACTATCCTTGTAACATATTACAACATCGCAATGCCTATCATATATCTTACCAAACAGTGCCATACAACCTCACTGTATTTTTATCCTCCTCAGGTTTAATTGCACTCTCTACAAAGCTTACATGGCAGAAAACTCTTCTCAACCTTCTCATCAACCATTGGAACACACTACATTGCACTAGCTACCACACATCCTACCAAGCAGTGCCATACAATCTCACTGTCTGTTTATACTCCTCAGATTTAATCGCACTCTACGAAGCTTACCTGGAGGAAAACTCTTCTCCTCAACCTTCTTATCGACCATTGGAACACACTACATTGCACTACCTACCACACATCCTACCAAGCAGTGCCGTACAACCTCAGTGTCCGTATATCCTCCTCAGATTTAATTGCACTCTCTATGAAGACTACATGGAGGAAAACTCTTCTCCTTAACCTTATCATCAACCATTGGAACACACTACATTGCACTAGCTATCATACATCATACAACCTCAGTGTCTGTTTATACTCCTCAGGTTTAATCGCACTCTATATGAAGCTTACGTGGAGGAAAATTCATCTCCTGGCCAGCTAGTCATCAACCTGGTGGCCACGGACCTTGATGCCTGGGACCTGGGCAAGCTGCAGTACACCATCCTGCACCAGACTTCAGAGGGAGCCTTCACCGTGGACAAAGAAGGTAGAGAGAGACATTGGTTGGTATTCTTAGACACTTTCGCTTCTCACATCAACTTTTCTAAAGGTCAAAAAGGGGACCAATCAGGTTCTAATGAGTGTTTCTTTAGGTTCACGGTACAGAAGAAGGGTCAAACTAACACCGGGGTCATAAAACTACCCCTGGAAATGAGCAAAACTCCTACGAAAGCCTTGTCAAATATGTGAACTTGGGAGACAAAATGTTTAGTAATACGGCCCTTTGAATTTGCTCGTACTATACTTTTGAATTTTAGGTTCCTGCAGTAAGAGATTTCATTTGAAGGTTTGATGTATGAATGTTGTTGTTGTTGTTGATAGTATTAGTAGGAGTAGTAAAAGTAGTTGTAGTCATAGTAGTAACTGTAATGGTAGCAATAGAAGGTTAAGGAGATAAAAAAAAGGATGGAAAACATGCTCTTCAAGTCATATTTTACTGAAGTTTTCCCTGAGACAGCATTACAGTAGCTTGTTTATTTACCTACATTTTAAACCTCAAGGAACCACATCACTAGTGCATACAGTTGTGAGGCTTTGAATGAAAGATGCCCTAAACTTACCCAAACTTAACAAAAGGCCGACGATTACCAAACAGTCACCATATGTCTTGACTCGGAAAAATCACATTTGCATCCTTACTAAAGAAACTTTCTATATAACCTGAAACTGGCATCTCTTTTGACCATTTTTTACTTCTTTCCTTTTTTTAGGAGCAGCGTTTAGCAGGCTTTTTTCTACACTTTTATGCCCCTGAGCTGCTTCCTTTCCTGTAAAAAAAAAAAAAGGGGACCTCATTCTTTGTTAATTTATACCATACAAACTTCACCCCTTCCCAGGCAACCTATACACTGAGACACCTCTGGATCGCGAGTCCCTGCCTGTGCACAGCCTCAAGGTGTCTGTGATGGACGAGGGGGGCCGGGCCAGCTTCACGGCGGTGCGTGTGACGGTCCGCGACAAGAACGACAACCCACCAGTCTTCATGTTGCCGGAGTATCAGGCGAACATCAACACTGACTTGGCTCCCAGGACAACCATTCTCAAGGTGGGGAACACTGGGCAGGGAGGAGTTAGGCCCCGTTCACACTGTGCCAACTCTGGATCATGACAACTCAGCGACTTTTAGGCCCCCATCACACTGTGCCGACTCGGCATCTGACAATCGTTTCTAGACCTCTTTCCGACCATGTGCGACCCTTTCACATCAGCATTTCACACCCAAGACCTTGTGTGCCCTTAGTCGCTGGGTTGTCATGGCCCAGAGTCAGCACAGTGTGAATGGCGCCTTAATCAACTAATTTCCTTTATGGCCTTTGGAAATATTTGTTGAGAGACCCAAAATAGTCTAAGAATGGACTGTATTGGCTATACAGGCAGCGCCACATGTGGCCACTCAACTCCAAGCTGAATTTCCCATAGAGTTCAAGTTATAGACTAGAGTGCGTCTGAGGCTGTCTCAGGGATACACGGCCATGATGCCGCCATCGCCCCGATCCGTTGATTGCACACTCTTCACTCCTACCCGATTTCAGTTTTTCTCCATGTCAAATAGTAGTCAGGAAATCGGGTAGGAGGAAAGTGTGTGCAGTCGTTGGCTTGGAGCGGTGGCGACACCAAGGCCTTGTATCCTGGAGGCAGCCTCAGACGCACTAATACATAACTTGAGTTCTGTGGAAAGTACTGCTTTGACAGTTCACTGAGTGGCCACGTGTGGCGCTGCCTGTATAGCCAATATGGTCCATACAGGCCTGGCTTTTAGTACCCTTACCTAGCTAGTAATTTCGGTTGTTATGCTGTCTCCATTCTCTGAACAGTACCAGTAGATCTATTTTTTAGTCTGTTATTTATTGGGCCAGTAGTCAGTGAGGCCTTTTCTTTTCTAACCTACTATTCTCTGTAAAGAACCAGTAAGTTTATTATGTAATCTGTTGTTTTTTGGGCCAGCAGGCAATGAGGGTCTTTTTTTTTTTTCTTCCCTGACCTACGTATTCCTTGTAAAAAAAACTCGTAAGTGTACTATTTGTTGTCTATTGCCCTGTTCCTTCTTTTATAATGTTTCTCTGGAGGCGATTAGTGTGTCATTTTAGGGCCAGCAAGCAGTGAGGTCTTTTTTTCCTTTTCTAACCTCCATATTCCCTGTAAAAAACTCGTCAGTGTAATATTTTTTGTCTGTTGCCCTGTTGCTTCTTCTCATATAAGAACATAGTCCTCTTACCACTTGATATTGACCTCTCAGCCACCCTTCTCCACTTCTATAGGAGCAGCGATTAGCGGGCCTTTTTTCTACACTTTCTTTTTGTTGCCCTTGAGTTGCTTCCTTTACTGTAGAAAAAACTCCCCTACTTTTATAGTCAGTGTTTAGCCGACTTTTTTTAAAATTTATCTTTTGCCCTTGAGCTACTTCCTTTGCTGTAATAAAAAAATAGAATAACTACAATATTCTGCCCCCCGCTGCACTAAACTCCATTTCACTCTACCATATAATACTGTTTTATGTGAAACTGTACTGTACCTTGATTTGCTGCACTGTGTTTCTCTATGTAGGCATCACAATGGACTGCAATGGAGCCATATTATTAACCCGTCTGCTGCGATTGGCATGGATTTTGCCTTTTGGTACCCTGATAACATATGTCAGGACCCAGAAAACGAGGAAACAGAGGAGTGAGATATACAACTGTGTAAACACCTGACAGGACAAACACTAACAAAAAGGGTGACATATATATAAGTGTAAACATCTCAAGTACAAAAGAGGGGAAACAACGAGGGTAAAGGAAAACAGATACCCAGAGAGGAAAGGCAGGTATACAACTGTGTAGACATCTGACAGGACAAACACTAACAAAAAAAGTGACATATATAACAGTGTAAGCATCTCAAGTACCAAAGAGGGGAAACAACGAGGGTAAAGGAAAACAGATACCCAGACTCAGATACAGAAAACAGATGCCCAGTGGGCGTGGTCAGAAAGTGTGAACAACCATTGAAAAAGACTCTGACCCGTGACGTCAGTCGTGGCGACATGTTATGAGCCAATAATTTAACAGAAAAATCACTGAGGGAGTGTCTTAAGACTGACTCACGAATAGCAGGAGAAGTAAAACAATACAACATAATGAGCTAGCAGATGGGTGTGACAGGAAGTATTGGCCATTGGTTATGTAGAAAATTAAGGGCGTGTCAAGGATGTAAGTCCGCCTAAAGCAAAGAAAAATGTGGCCTAGAAATCAGTGGTATGAGTAGACCGAGCTTGGTTCTCGCCTCAAGCAGACCTGCTACTCACTCAGCCGAGAATGGCTGTTGTGATCTTAATCGTGAGTAGAAATTCGAGAATCTAAGGGAAACCGACTGTATTGTCCTGGAGATTATAATGTAGGAGATGTGAAGTAGGATTGTGAGTGGGACAGGATTGTGATTATTTGTTTGCGATGTAAAGCAAAGGTAAAACCACTGGGTATGGTAAAATAATGTGTTTCCATGACTTGTAGTAGATTATACTATAGGAATGTGTTATTAGGATTTTGTGAAGAGAGTACATAATGATTGTGATGTAAGCAGAGAGATACAAACCACTGCTTGTGGAACGACGAGTGTTATTATTATTGGCAACAACTGAGCACATATTGTAGTATTATGTTTAAGACATGTCGTTTGTCAAATGTTGCATCCATTGCTGAATATGCCAGTGTTATGATCGTCTGAGCATAGAATATTGCGTAAGGCAATTACTTTCATTTAATTTTAAATAAATGTATATTTACTTTTTCCCTTGTTTATCCCCGAACACCAGTCTCCAATAACAACTTAAGCCGGATCACGCTACCAGGGATACGAGACGGTGAAATCATTTATGGAGTAATTAATGAGTGATAAAAGAGTTGATTTAATACAAGAAAAGAAGGGTCTAAAACTGGCGGCAGCGGTATAGGGATAAATAGGGACATGTGCTTACAGTGCTTTTGTTTAATTTACTCTGACGAGAAAACGCCTCTTATTTTCATTAAGCTTTGCTCGTTTTAAGTGGCGGAAATAATAGTGACGATTTAATTATATAATTAATGGTTCTTCCGGAGGACATGGACTTTGACGATATGGTAATGGAAACTCTGGCCAACCACTGTTGTTCTGTAGTGTAATGGGTAGCACACGCGACTCAACCGAGAATTCATGAGTTCCTTCCCGGGCGGAGTGGAGAGGGATGGGCAGTCTCTCTCCACCGGCGCCGTGATCCACTCCTCAGTGAGATGGTGTCAGGTGACAGGCAGCGGCAGCGTCCTGCCTCTCAGGTTTGTTTGTTTTAGGATTGTTACCCCAGGATGGAGGGGAGCACGGGGCTCTACGCCTCACAGGGTGGTGGTGTGCCGCGGCGGGCATGCAGCCATAGAGTGACTTTATAAAGGCCTAACCCGCGTCCCCCAGGTAGGAAGTGTATGATCTAGAAAAAATGTGAAATACTAAGAAAAGTGTGAGGTATGGATAAAAAGTCATGAATAAAAAAAAAAAAAATGAAGCATATGGACAATAGTGTGAAGTATTAAGATAAATGTGTGAAGTAAGAGAATCAGAGGAAGAGGAGGCCAGGGTAGTGCCCCCCTCAGTTATCTACTACAAATAACATTAAATAAACAAATGAAAATAAATAAATAAATAAATAAATATGCACACTTGCAGTGGAAAAAACGGAAAATGAGCGAAGAACAAAACAGGGAGTAACCTTTAATATAATAAGATGAAGGCTACAACGAAGAAGGGAGTAACCTTTAATATAATAAGATGAAGGCTATAACGAAGAAGGGAGTAACCTTTAATATAATAAGATGAAGGCTATAACGAACAGGGAGTAACCTTTAATATAATAAGATGAAGGCTATAACGAACAAGGGAGTAACCTTTAATATAATAAGATGAAGGCTATAACGAACAAGGGAGTAACCTTTAATATAATAAGATGAAGGCTATAACGAAGAAGGGAGTAACCTTTAATATAATAAGATGAAGGCTATAACGAACAAGGGAGTAACCTTTAATATAATAAGATGAAGGCTATAACGAACAAGGGAGTAACCTTTAATAAAATAAGATGAAGGCTGTAACGAACAAGGGAGTAACCTTTAATATAATACGATGAAGGCTATAACGAACAAGGGAGTAACCGCCTCACATAAATATAAGGAAAAGAAGGCTATAGCAAACAAGGGAGTGACCTTAAAAATAATGAAAAGAAGGCTATAATCAACATAACTCAAGAGTAACTTTGGTAGGCAGATCGCACTACTCATGATAACACATATGCAAAAGTGGCAGCACTCCTAGAAACAGGAGCGTGTGTGAGTTTTAACGGATGAATTTATTAAAGAATTAGGGCTCGCAGTAAATAACTGTGAAGCGAAACCCGTGAATATTGTCTCTGTGCAGAGATACCATATTGAAAATGACGGTAAAAGACAAGTTAATATGGAAGGAAAAAGTAGTTTCCAAGACTTATTGATAACACTCGATGTAGATTTGCCAACTCATATTATGTTGAGTACTGATTTGTCGTGTAGCACGAGATTATTTTGAAAACATTGCAACTAAATGAGGAACAAAAGAACGAAGCTTAAAACTGATAATAGAAGGGGAAACCATACAATTATGCCAGGAAAAATATGTCTTATATCTAGAGGTGAAGGATCTTAGCTAAATGTAGATGGAAATGAAGAAGGTCTCACTGAAAATAAGGCCGTACGTTGCCAAGCAGCGGAACCTTTGCAACTGCATGCATCTGTTGCAGGATACATAACGCTAGTGACGCAACTACAGGCAAGTGAAGCTTTATTTGAGCCTTGTGTTAGTACTCCTCAGGCGAGAGTCTTGTGCTCAGGGATAGTTAAGTTAACCCCTTCATCTGACAATCAAAGATCTTATGTCACTGTGCCGTATTTGAATATTGAAAGTGAGTGTAAAGATAGATGATAATACAACGTTAGGATCTGTGAAGCCTGTCACTCATGAGCTATACGCTGATCTGCCACAAATATCTAGTGTACAGACCGCTGACACAACTAAAACAGACTTGAAGCCCGCAGAGCTTGAAGCAAGGAAGAAAAGCCTCTATCAAATTGTTGACGCTAAATTCCCAAGTGAAGAGAGAGAATTAGGTTTTAAAGTCCTTAATAGATAAATATATAACAGTGTTTTCCACAGAACAAGAACCATTAACAGTAACGCCCTATTTTTTTAAGCACCATCAAGCAAAACACTGATGAAGTAGTTTACAGGCGTCCATATAACATTCATATCAGTTATCATGACAGAGTAAATGAACAGCTTATATCGCTCTAGCTACAGGGTGTGATTCGCCCTTCGCGATCACCCTATAATGCCCCACTTATCACAGTGCCCCAAAAAGATGGAGTACTACGACTTTGTCTGGACTTCCGGGCACTTAATAAAACACTACGGGACGACCGGTACCCACTCCCTAATATAACTACCATACTCAATCAATTGGGAGATAGTAAGTGTTTTTTTTTTTCATGCCTAGACATGAAACAGGGTTACCATCAAATCCCCCTAGATGAAATCAGCAGAGAAGACGGCATTTTCTTCTCCAGCAGGACATTGGGAATTTACTTCCTCCCTTTGGCCTTAAAACAGCCCCGTCCTGCTGCAAGAAAATAATAAACACTGTCCTTACAGGACTATTAAGCAACAAGGTTCAGGTGTACCTTGATGACATAATTATCCTGGGCGATATATTTTCTAATCACGCAGATAACTTAGAACAAATTCTGGATCGCTTAAAGGAAGCCAAACTGACTCTTAAGATGGAGAAGTGTAACTTTTTTAAGGACAAAGTAGATTACCTGGGCCATGCCATCCGCTCAGAGGGAATAAGACCTCAGTCTAGCAAGCTGGAGGCCATACAAAACGTCCTGGCCCCCCAAACTGTTCATGATTTACAGTCATCTCTTGGATTGACTAATTATTATCGCAAATTTATTGCAAATTATTCACAAATTGTTGCTCCTTTTCTAAAGATTTACAAAGGGAAGAAAGGTACAATAAATAAATAAATAAATAAATGAATAAATAATTAAAACTCCACTCATATGGACGGATGAAACAAAAATTGCGTTCTCAACCCTTAAGGATAGAATGCTTGGTACAGTCACTCTACGCATCCTACTACAATACTGGTGGAGTATTGCAATAACAGGATAATGATGATAAACTAAGACCTGTATCTTTTTTTGTGAGAAATTGAATACGGCAGAACAGCGGTACAGTATAGTTGAACGAGAGGCTTTAACTGTAATTTATGGGTTACACGTAAACCGCCCATTAATACTGGGTTACCCTGTTGAGATCCACACGGATCACAGACCTTTAGTCTGGTTGTTACAGGTAGCTAGTCCCAACAGCAGGATAGCTAGATGGCAGACTCTCATGAGTGAGTATGGTTTCACAATCAATCATTTGCCTGGCAAGGAAAATATAGTAGCAGATTTTTTTTATCAAGGATGAAGGCTCACAGGACACTGAGATTGAATTAGAAGGACACGCGCGATAATGTTTGTGGATGGGGAACAACAAAAACCGTGGAACACGTGGATAATGAGGGGCAAGGTATTGCACTAGTGCAGAAAAAGAAACAGGCGCCGAAAAATTAGATTAAAATACATGATATGTATGGACCTGAATAGTGAGTGTATTGGCCACACACTTGACTGGAGTATTCAGGAGATTAGTGAGCTGCATGATGAGCAGCCAGCATATAAGTATGCTAAAAGAAGGAAGCCCCAAGAATGAAAATTGAGCAAAGACTCAGAGAAAAAAGGCATAATGTGAGATGCCGCCCCTGTTAGAGGTACAGGTGGAAAATGTGTTATATTGTATTGAAGATGGGCATAATCTGAGATGCCGCCCCTGTTAAAGGTACAGGTGGAAAATGTGTTATATTGTATTGAAGATGGGCATAATCTGAGATGCCGCCCCTGTTAGAGGTACAGGTGGAAATTATGTTATATTGTGTTGAAGATGGGCATAATGTGAGATGCCGCCCCTGTCAGAGTTACAGGTGGAAATAAATGATGTGTTTTAGTGAGTCCGTACGGAGAAGCCACTAAGGTGGTGATTCTACCCCCCAAGTATTTCCAAGGCGATAACTCTGGCTCATTCGTCGCCACTGCAGGGCACGGAGGAACCAAAGTTACGTTATGTCGGTGTAGAAAGTTCGCTTTCTGGCCTGGAATGAAACGGGATGTAGAAAATTATGTAAGGAAGTGCGTCATGGTAGTCGTTTTAAAAGTGAGTTGGGAACTTGCACCCTGCTCCTTGGCGGCAATATCCAGACGTCACCGCTCCTTTTGGAAGAATACACATGGACCTTGTGGGTCCCATGGGTGTATCGGACAATGGGGTTCGATACGTAATGCCCATAGTTGATGTTTTTAAAAAGGTATTTGATTACAGTACCCTTACGGAGTAAGGAAGCCCGCGAAATGGCAAGGGCGTTGTACGTGGATGTTGTTTGTGTACACGGTGTTCCTCAGACAGTTGTTACAGGTCAAGGTTCAGAGTTCGTTAATTCCGTGATGCAGGAGATAAATTAGAAGCTACCTGTGCGACACGCGAATAACGGCTTACCATACAAATGGAAATAGAGGTAATAAAGCGCGCAAATTATACTGTTGTTAACATTTTGAGGAGAATGTTCTAGGAAATGTGTCCGTTTGGGATATAATGCTACTTATAGACATCTTGGCCTATAATCCTGCGTATTATCGCACCATAAAGGAGTCCCCATTTTATCGAGAGAGACAGAGAGAGAATTTTTAGAGATCCTCCTGTACCCTACACTATGTTAGAAAAAAATTCAGCAGCCCTGGTATGATATTTACTCCTATAAAGAGGAAATGGCTGCAATTGCAAGGAAAGTTTATGATATTTACTCCTATGAAAAGGAAATGACTGCAATTGCAAGGAAAGTTTATGATATTTACTCCTATAAAGAGGAAATGGTTGTAATTGCAAGGAAAGTTTATGATATTTACTCCTATAAAGAGGAAATGGTTGTAATTGCAAGGAAAGTTTATGATATTTACTCCTATGAAAAGGAAATGGTTGTAATTGCAAGGAAAGTTTATGATATTTACTCCTATAAAGAGGAAATGACTGCAATTGCAAGGAAAGTTTATGATATTTACTCCTATAAAGAGGAAATGACTGCAATTGCAAGGAAAGTTTATGATATTTACTCCTATAAAGAGGAAATGACTGCAATTGCAAGGAAAGTTTATGATATTTACTCCTATGAAAAGGAAATGGTTGTAATTGCAAGGAAAGTTTATGATATTTACTCCTATAAAGAGGAAATGACTGCAATTGCAAGGAAAGTTTATGATATTTACTCCTATAAAGAGGAAATGGTTGTAATTGCAAGGAAAGTTTATGATATTTACTCCTATAAAGAGGAAATGGTTGTAATTGCAAGGAAAGTTTATGATATTTACTCCTATAAAGAGGAAATGGTTGTAATTGCAAGGAAAGTTTATGATATTTACTTCCATGAAGAGGAAATGGATGTAATGCAAAGAAAGTTTATGATAGATGCCAGGTTTACAATGAAGAAAGTAGAGAAGAAATGGAAAAATATTACCAAGTTACAAAAATCAAAACTATCAACGTTGGCGACAGAGTGTTCCTCAAACATACACCAAAAAGAAAAGAAAAAGTTGCAACCTATTTTTGATGGACCCTACAGGGTAATAGAGAAGATCAGTGATATAATGGTAAAAATTAGGAACCTCAGGACTGGTAAGGTTTCAACGGCCCCCACAGATATAGTAAAAGTTCTTCATGAAGATTGCATTGATGTGCAGCAATGTCCAACGATTAGGCGAGCATACCCTTTAAATCCAGAGACAGACACTGATCTATTCTTTGCATTGCTCAACCCTGAAATCGCTGAGAAAAATTCTACCGAAAATAATGACTCGTAGCGGAGAGGTGACTGCTACTCATGACACATTAAATAATGTTCGTTCTACAACAGCAATAAACAGCTGATGCACAGGCCCTACCTTCTCAGGTTACTCCCAAACTTTCAGAGCCACCTCGGCATAGATAAAGCCTTCGCTCTTCGACGGTACAAGAGTTGCCTAATGTAATGTCAAAACTAATACGATATAGAACAGGAATAATGCATAAGGATGAAAATGCAATAATTGAGCGGAAATATGACGAAATAAACCACAGATTGATTTGACTCTTTCAGTGTACGACTCATTGACACAACAGGAGTCCCCAACACGTGCTGGCCAAAGTTTCACACCAACATACTATCTATATTATAGTCCTCACAAACAGAGACTATAGTACCGTTTAGCCTCACAGAAGATATTTTAGCTGCATTATATAAAGCACGGATTTTAACTGCTTCGTTACTTGAAAAGTTATTCAAATGTCACCTGAGTATCCAGCTGTAAAAGCAATAAAATACACACTCTTTAATTTTGAAAACGAATTCAGTTCATTGTTGCATCATCTAAGAAAAGTTTTAAGCTATGTGATGACTACTATTCAAAACAAGCTGCATGCTTCTATGAATTATAGAAAAAAAAAAAACGTGAAATATTTTTTTTGAGGATCCTTGTCTAATAACCTATTTGGTACCGCGACCCAGGCTCAAGTTGATGCTATTCATGAAAAAATAGAATACTAGAGTCATTAACTGAGAAAGATTTTATATAGTTAAATGTTTATTATGGAAAACTCAACATCATTAAGTAATATGCATGCCATGCAATCTGCCTTTAATAAGCTATATTCAGCTGTAGATGTATTGAACCAAGTTGTGCGCCATTTTACGATAGACTATGGCATTAGGAAGAGAAAAAAGCTCCAACAAAAAATGGTTATATTTTGACTTAGCATTGAGACACATAAGACCAGGTATACAAGATTTATATTTGAGTCTGCAGGCTCCCCTGCAAACATACATAACTCAAACCATTATGTGAAACAAACAGTTGTTCAGCACATTAAAGGAAGCCTAGGCTCGGCCTCCAGGTCTTTTGTGCCTTGCAGTTCTTGATTTTTTAGCTCTATATAGGGATGTAATAACTGTCCTCCAGGACAACGGCTTTGCACGATTCTCGTAATTTCTATTTCACCAAACCTTTGCGAGGAGATCCGATTGACACCTTTGATGTCTTTCGAATCGACTCCCTTCCATTTTCTGTGCAGAATAGCACTTACTTTCTTATGTATAGTGTTGATTCAAGATGTATTGCCTTCAGTGAGAATAGGAAAATATATTTTATGCTTTCTAGTATAAAACACTGTAACAAGAATAACCATATGTTAGTTTGTCCTCCCACAGGCCCCGTCCATGAGGCTAGTGACGCAGCCTCTTGTGAATCGGCTGCTTTCTTGAAACATGAGTCAGTGATCAACCTCTGCCACACAATGATCTTGAAAACATTTCCCCCTATGTTTATAAAAGGTCCTGACTACTGGACCTGTTCACTTGCCTCCCCCATCACTCTGACACTCACATGCCCTACCCATCCTGTAAACAGACATACTGTCAGCCTGACGGATAATGGGATATTGATGCTTCGGCAAGATTCTCTTCGCAGTGCTGAGTCCATCCCCCTACAGGAGCTAACAGCTGGCTTGCAGCCCCTAAATTCTGTGGTCGAGCCGGATCAGCCCTTTCAACCAGTAATCCATTGGTGGATTGTCTTCGCCATTGTCGTGATCCTGGTTCTTCTGCTGGTGACGTCTGCCGTGGGGTATTCCTATGTCCTACGCTACGCACGACGCCGCCTAATTCCAGACTCGAACCAACTGCAGACATTGCAAGGCGTATCTTCTCCACCAACACCTGTGAGATCTCAGGGGCGAGATCTTCCGGAAGGGGAAGTATGTCAGGACCCAGAAAACGAGGAAACAGAGGAGTGAGATATACAACTGTGTAAACACCTGACAGGACAAACACTAACAAAAAGGGTGACATATATATAAGTGTAAACATCTCAAGTACAAAAGAGGGGAAACAACGAGGGTAAAGGAAAACAGATACCCAGAGAGGAAAGGCAGATATACAACTGTGTAGACATCTGACAGGACAAACACTAACAAAAAAAGTGACATATATAACAGTGTAAGCATCTCAAGTACCAAAGAGGGGAAACAACGAGGGTAAAGGAAAACAGATACCCAGACTCAGATACAGAAAACAGATGCCCAGTGGGCGTGGTCAGAAAGTGTGAACAACCATTGAAAAAGACTCTGACCCGTGACGTCAGTCGTGGCGACATGTTATGAGCCAATAATTTAACAGAAAAATCACTGAGGGAGTGTCTTAAGACTGACTCACGAATAGCAGGAGAAGTAAAACAATACAACATAATGAGCTAGCAGATGAGTGTGACAGGAAGTATTGGCCATTGGTTATGTAGAAAATTAAGGGCGTGTCAAGGATGTAAGTCCGCCTAAAGCAAAGAAAAATGTGGCCTAGAAATCAGTGGTATGAGTAGACCGAGCTTGGTTCTCGCCTCAAGCAGACCTGCTACTCACTCAGCCGAGAATGGCTGTTGTGATCTTAATCGTGAGTAGAAATTCGAGAATCTAAGGGAAACCGACTGTATTGTCCTGGAGATTATAATGTAGGAGATGTGAAGTAGGATTGTGAGTGGGACAGGATTGTGATTATTTGTTTGCGATGTAAAGCAAAGGTAAAACCACTGGGTGTGGTAAAATAATGTGTTTCCATGACTTGTAGTAGATTATACTATAGGAATGTGTTATTAGGATTTTGTGAAGAGAGTACATAATGATTGTGATGTAAGCAGAGAGATACAAACCACTGCTTGTGGAACGACGAGTGTTATTATTATTGGCAACAACTGAGCACATATTGTAGTATTATGTTTAAGACATGTCGTTTGTCAAATGTTGCATCCATTGCTGAATATGCCAGTGTTATGATCGTCTGAGCATAGAATATTGCGTAAGGCAATTACTTTCATTTAATTTTAAATAAATGTATATTTACTTTTTCCCTTGTTTATCCCCGAACACCAGTCTCCAATAACAACTTAAGCCGGATCACGCTACCAGGGATACGAGACGGTGAAATCATTTATGGAGTAATTAATGAGTGATAAAAGAGTTGATTTAATACAAGAAAAGAAGGGTCTAAAACATATACTCCCAGGTCTTTCTCTGCCTCTGTGGTGGATAGTGGAGTGTTTCCCATGTGGTATTGGTATGCTGGATTTCCCCTCCCATGGTGCATGACTTACATTTTTCTTCATTGAATTGTAGCAGCCACTTTTTGTTCCATTCCTGTAGCTTGGTGAGGTCTTGTAGGAAATCTTCAGTCAAGGTGTTGATTTGTTCCACTATGTTTCTGTATGTATGTATCACAAGGGACTGCAAGCCACCATTTCAGGCTGTATTATTAAACATTTTGGCACCCAAGCTCACATATTTGACAAGGCTTTCATATGGGTTGTGGGGATATCCAGGAGTAGTTTAATGACCATGGTGGTAGTCTGACCCTTCCTCTGTACCATGAATCTAAAGAAACACCCATGAGAACCTGACTGATCTCCTTTTTGGCCTTTGGAAATCGATGTAAGGGAAGGAATCATCTGAGAATACCAACCTTAGTGTCGGGAAAACTGATCGATGGAACTGTATGGCTGCATTAGGCCCATATTCTCAAGCATTTCTGGGCTTACACGCATAGGTATTTTGTAAGGCTTTTGTAGAGGTTGTGTTAGTATTTCCATGGGTAGGCCAATGAGTCTAGTTATAGTTTAATTCACAAGGCTTTCGCACCATGACTGAAAAACAATCATGTGAACTCAGCCAATCACCTCCGTGGCCTTGGGAAATATTTGTTGTGAGCCAAAAGGAGGGAAAGGAAAGAGAAAAGGGAAGAGAGGAGACAGGGAGAAGTAAAGGAAATGTCAAGTAAAGCAAGGCTACAAGGAGGAGAATATAGGAAAGAGGAAGGAGAGAGGAGGGAAAGAGAAGGAAGTGAAAAATAGTTTGAGAATACATGCAGTGGTTTCAGATTACCCTTACCTACTTATAGATCTTGTTTGTTATACCTCCTCCATGCTCACCATCACAGTTAGAGGCCAGTGATGCAGATGGAGTTAACAGTGAAGAATAGTTAGAGAATACGTGCAGTGGTTCCAGATTACCCTTACCCAGCTATAGATCTCATTTATTATACTTTCTCCATGCTTGCCATCACAGGTCGAGGCCATTGACGCAGATGAAGTGGCAAACAGTGAAGTGAGGTACCGCATGTATGAAGCCAACAGTTCTGAGGCGCTGGAGCTCTTCTCGGTCAACCCCACCACCGGAGAGGTCACCGTGGCACAGACCATCCACAGCCGAGGTAATTCATCCACTTACTCACGGTCATGGGTGAAGAGTCGGAGTTGAGTCGCCAGAGTCGAACCTGAGTCTTAATATTTCCCTAACTTGTTCATTTTCCATTTCTATTTTCTCAGTCATAATTTTTCTTTGTAACAGTTTGTATGTCAGTCTTCTGAGTCTTATTATTTCTCTAACGTGTTCATTTTCTATCTCCATTTCCTCTGTGTTGTCAGTTTCCTTTGTAACATTTAGTATTTCCTGCTGCCTCAAAACAATTATTCCAACAACCTAAGGACCATATTTTTATACATTTCAGTGCCCAAGCTCACATACTTGACTAGGCTTTCGTAGGATTCCTAGGTGTTTCCATGGATACTAGTGGTAGATTGACGAAGCTTTTATAACTTGGACCTACAAAGCTACTCATTAGAATCCAATTAACCCGTCCGCTGCAGTTGGCACGGATTTGGCTTTCACTGGTAGCCTGGTATCATATACTCCCTGTGGGTAGTAGAGTGTTTGTTTCCCATGTGGTATTGGTATGCTGGATATCCCCTCCCAAGGTGCATGACTTTACATTTTTCTTCATTGAATTGTAGCAGCCACTTTTTGTTCCATTCCTGTAGCTTGGTGATGTCTTCTGGTAGGAAATCTGTAGTCAAGGGGTTAACCTGGTAGCAGCGACGGGCCAAATTTCTGGCTTTACCGTGTAGCAGCGATGGGCCAAATTTGTGCCATGATATAAACCCCCCAAAATAGATGATACATAAACTGATCACAAATGCATTGATATACATTATGAAATGGTTTGTGTGAGAGATGATTTTTTCTCAATTTTCTCGCTAAGAGGGACCAATAAGAAACATGATCCCCGCTGCTTCCCGGGTTAATCTTTCTCAGCCTTTGGAAATACCTGATGTGAGAGTCAGAAGTGTATAATACTGATCTGAGGCGCCTTACACTTCCTGCTGTCTGCTAATGCTCTGCCAGGCTGTGTCATCTTCGTGCACAAGTACTACATCTACCTCTCCAAAATTACACATGCTTTCTTTATATTCTTTACTGATGCGGGTCCGGAGCGTGTCTGGGTTAGGATAGTTACTTCAGCGAGCATTTTTATATCTTGAGCCGTCTGCTTTACTGTAAAGAAATTGAGCTTGAATGCACAAGTGAGTAGCGGGCTTTCTTTCTTTCTTTTATTTATTTATTTTTTTTTTACCTTGTACTGCTTTCTCTACTGTAAAAAAAAAAAATAGGTCCACAAATAGCAGTAAACTTTCATATTTTTGTACCTTTTTTTTTTTTTCTGTCTCCTTTACTCTAAAAAGTGTGAGTTTGGATGCACAAGTGATTATCGTATATAGAGAGACTGTTCCATTAGTTCCATAAGTATCAGTGAACTCCCAAATGTTACAGAAAATGAGGTGTACCAGTTTTTCATCCGTGGCGAGGACAGCGGCTCCCCCCAGCACCACTCCGACGTGCCCGTCACCATCTTCCTGCTGCCCCCTCATGAGAACCCCCCGCACTGCGCCAGGAAGTATGCACAGTTCTTCATCAGGGAGGACCCCCCATCGGTGAGCACCCACAGCTATCAGTAATATAACACACACACACACATACACATAAAAAAATAAGATAAAATTAAAAAGTCACTGGTAAAATGCATATTATTTAAGAAAATACAAGGAAGGAAACAATATGCAGATCACTTGGCACACACACACACACACACACACACACACACACACACACACACACACACACACACAGGCATTTGATAAGAGACTGATGTGGAAATTAGAAAATAGAGGAGGATTGGGAGAAAAATGACTATGGATGAAAAATTACCTGACAAACAAAGAAATGAGAACCGTGTTGAAAGGTGAGATATCAGAATGGAGAACGGTCACAAGTGACGTTCCACAAGGGTCAGTGTTAGCGAATATTATGTTTTTAATATTTATAGATGATATGCCAGAAAAAGTAAAGAGTTACAAGGGTATGTTTGCAGATGACGCCAAACTGCTTAGAAAAATAAGAGATGAAGATGATGATTGTAATAAACTACAGGAAGATTCCAATGAGATACATGAATGGAGTAAAAATGGGAAATGAAGTTCAATGAAAAGAATTGTCACACAATGAAAATGGGCAAGAGTAAAAATAGAGCAAGTAGAGTGTGTAGGATGGGAGGGACAATCATCGATACAGTGAAGGAAGAAAAAGACTTAGGAATTATAATACAAGATACACTAACATCTGAGAAGCACATAAATAAGATATTTGGAGAAACATATATACCGTATTTCTCGCCATATAAGACTCACTGACGTATAAGACACCTATAATTTGGCAAGATATATTAAAAAAAAAAAAAAAAAAATTTCCCTGAACTTAATGTGTATGCAGTATCACATTTGGCCACCTTACTTACAATTATGACTATGATACCGTATGTTGCTTTGTGCCCTTCTCTGTGTTCAAAGTGTTCCACTGTTTGTTGAAGAATTACAGTGCTCTTACCCCGAGCAGCTGTGACTTTGAAATGGTAAACAAAAGGGTTGGTTGGTAAATTCACTCACTGCACAGTGTGCAGGCGATAACTTTCATTTTGCTACTGAAGGAACTAATCACACGGGGATGCTACGTTCGATGGGCCATCTTGGTCTTGATCTTGACTTTCAGGGACTGTATACCTACTTTCAAGTAGAAATAGATGTTGATCAACCCCTTAATGACGATGATGCCACTGGCATCATATAGTTCTATCAGACATGGGCAACGAGCATGACGCCAGCGCTGGAGAGTGAGAAGCTTTCCAAAATTTGAAGGGCGCGTGTAACTATAGGTCTCTGTTGATGCTGAGTGACTAACTGGCACCTCTTTTGTTCTTGCGATGTCCCCCACCACCATTCCGTGCAAAAAATAGTCTACAGTTCCTGCCTACACATCATGGCGTCTGTAGATCAATTCTGTTCCATCAGCCGTCCTTTTTTGGCGGTCTTCTTTTAGTTTCTACTTGTAGTGTGCGTACTGAGCGTAGTCTTGACACCTCCCTGATTTACGTGATGTTCAAGATGGACCAGTATCTAGTTCAAAGGAGTGGGAGCAGAAGTTGTAATTTTTTGGGAATCATGGAATTCCAGCTAAACGGTCTGTCCAAATAATAATCTCATTTCACAGTTGAATTTTACGGATGATTCTTTACAACTTTTATTCAATGCGATTCATTCCAGAATGAATAAACTACAAAAATTTACAAAAAATATTTTTCGAGTTTCACTGCAACTTTGGCTCTCCGTAGGCATTAAATTTCCGGGTCAAAGTGGAATGGAAGTGTTGGATAGAAGTGATTTAATCGAGACTGAAGGGAGGAGGCAACTAAGAGGACACAGTAAGAAACTGAGAAAGAGGACTTGTTTGAAAGACCTAAAGAAGTTCAGTTTTCCATACAGGAGTGTGAATACATGGAATGGACTTAGCAAAGACGTTGTTGAAGCAAGCAGTGTCCATAAAATGAAGGAAATTCTGGACAAATATAGAGTGGGAGACAGGACTGACTGAGATTGAGCTCTGGCCATGTATACTACAAATAAGTAAATACAAATAGGTAAATACACACACAGACACATTACAGTACTGGGAAATCATACACTCATTTCCTCAGATAACACATACTAGCACACACATCACAATCTGCACCTCATAACATTCTGGCCCCAGCTAGCCACCTTCTGTATGCTCAAAGTCTTGCCTTGTGTTGGCAGGCAATGTGATCACGTCCCTGTGGATGGCGGGGCCACAGTCAGTGCAGTACCTGATCATGGTGGACGAGGGCATGAAGGCAGCCAGTGAGGAGAGGGAGTCTGGGGAGAGTTCAGGGCCCTTCACCGTGACCTCCACTGGCCTGGTGGTGGTGCACAGGGCCCTGGACCATGAGCGGCGACGCACACATCACATCAGCGTCACCAACCGTACACTGACCACGGCGCCCACGGTGGACTACATGACCATCTCTGTGGTGGTGAGTTTATGGCAGGAAGCAGCAAGTTTTGGTCTCTTGTCTGTATTGTTGATTAGGGTTTGGATTATGGGCTGAAATGAGGGTCAATGAAAGACGTTTTAATATATTGGTCTTGAACTGATTGGGTCTTGCTCTGGCATGACCAACAGGTGATGGGTGTGAATGATGGCAGAATGCATGAAGTTTTGATCTCTTAATCTTATGGTTGATTACGGTTTGGATTTTGGGCTGAAATGACAGTCAAAGAAAGACATTTTAATTTATGGATTTTGAATTGGTTGGGTCTTGTTCTGGAATGACCAACAGGTGATGGACGTGAATGACTGCCCTCCACGCTTCTCTGAGTCCAGCTACACAGCCCTGGTGGCCGAGAACAGCGAGGTGGGCGCCACCGTCACCATCCTCACGGCCGCTGATGACGATGAAGGAAACCATGGCCAGGTAAATTTTGCCTGTGTCTCCATGTTATTTTCAGTCCATGAAAACATTCTCCAGAATAAATTATTAAATGTCTGCTCTGCTCTCTGCTCTTCTCTCCTCAGATCCAGTACAGCCTCGGCCCCGATGAAAGCGCTGTAGTGAAGTCAACTTTCCGCATTGATCCACACACTGGGACGCTGACCCTGGCGGCCCTGCTGGACCGCGAGACCATGGCCCAGTATTCCTTCACCGTCACTGCCACTGACGGGGGCCCCAAGCCTCTGTCCACCAGCACAAGAGTCACTGTACTGGTCAAGGACTACAACGACAACCCTCCAGTGTTCACCAAAGACACTTACGTCACTGCTGGTGAGGCACTACAAGGGTTTTATAGATAAATGATTGACAGGAAATTGATTTTCTCTGTAATATGTCATTGGCTGTGAAGGTTTTATATCTACATTGCCAAATTAGTTTTGTTTGACGCCAGTGCCTGAGGACACCGCCACGGGCACGGCGGTGGTGGAGCTCAGCGAGACGGACGCCGACGAGTCTGTGGCCGAACTTGACTTCTTCATCACCGGCGGCGACCCTGACGGCCAATTCCTGGTGCACGCCTCAGGGGAGGTGGGTGGGAGGGATGGTGAGACACAACAACAATGGTGACCTGCCAACAACGAAACTGTTCTTTAATGAGAGAGTCACGTTGCTGTGGTCCATATTCCAGGTGTACGTGGCCGGTGAGCTGGACCGGGAGAGGCAGGCCGAGTACACCCTCACCGTCACCGTCACCGACGGGAAGTTTACGGCCAACACGACTGTTACTGTGACAGTCATCGACATCAACGGTTGGTGACAGTATAGTCTTGCCTGAAATGATAATGGATAATGTATGGTAATAGGTCATGAATTAAGTAAGCAGAGTGTCTCGCACTTCTGTGACTCACACTGGTGTGCTTCACGACAACGGTCCGGTGTGCAAGGAGCCAATCTACCGTCGGGAGATCTCTGAGGATGCCACCCCAGGCACCCAGGTGGCCTCTGTTGTGTCCTGGGATGCCGATGAAGGCACTGCTGCCTGGAGCCGCTACATTCTCACCGGGGACAGCGCCCACCACTTCAGTATTGACCAGCTGAATGGCCACGTGGCCACAGCCACCCAGCTGGACAGAGAGGCACGGGACCACTACCACCTCACTGTAAGTATTCACACACACACACACACACACAAAAAAAAAAGGGGCTATCAGAAAGCTGGAAAGGATACAGAGAATTGCAACTTAAATGGTCTCAGAACTCTCAAATATGACGTATGAGGACAAATTGAAGGAGATGGACTTGACGACACTGGAACAAAGAAGGGAGAGAGATCTGATCATGCTGTAGGCTATAGGTTGGTAAATAAGTTTGATGAGGTGGATAGAGATGATATCTTCTTAACTGCGAGAATGCAGGGGCTGAGAGGACATAGGGAGAAACTTAATAAAGGAACCTGTTTGAGTGACTTAAAACAAGTATAGTTTTCCACATAGAAGTGATAACACCTGGAACAGTTTGCGGGGAGAAGTGGTGGAGGCGAACAGTGTCCAACAATTGAAGGGAAGGTTGGATAAATGTAGATATGGAGACGGGACTGTTAGAGCTTAGCTCGGGCCTGGTAGACTACAAATAGGTAAATACACACACACACACACACACACACACACACACACACACACATAGCAAGAAATTGAGAAAGGAGACTTGTTTGAAAGACATAAAGAAGTACAGTTTTCCATACTGAAGTGTGAATATATATATGAAAGGGACTAAACAAAGACATTGTTGAAGCGGGCAGTGTCCAAAAAATGAAGGAAACGTTGGACAAATAAAAGATAGCAAGGGATATACCTTCTTCTCAGTGTGGCAGATTTTAAGGAGGCCCAAGACAGTCAGCTATATTCAAGTTTTCATATTGTTCTCTCCCATCTCACCTAGTAAGGCACTGATAGGTAGACAGCATGTATACTAAGCAACACCAGCAAAGTCCTCAAGCAGCCCAGTCAGCCACAAACACCCAGACCTTACCTAGGCATTATAGCAGGAAATGAGCACTATCCTTGTAACATATTACAACATCGCAATGCCTATCATATATCTTACCAAACAGTGCCATACAACCTCACTGTATTTTTATCCTCCTCAGGTTTAATTGCACTCTCTACAAAGCTTTCATGGCAGAAAACTCTTCTCAACCTTCTCATCAACCATTGGAACACACTACATTGCACTAGCTACCACACATCCTACCAAGCAGTGCCATACAACCTCACTGTCTGTTTATACTCCTCAGATTTAATCGCACTCTACGAAGCTTACCTGGAGGAAAACTCTTCTCCTCAACCTTCTTATCGACCATTGGAACACACTACATTGCACTAGCTACCAAGCAGTGCCGTACAACCTCAGTGTCCGTATATCCTCCTCAGATTTAATTGCACTCTCTATGAAGACTACATGGAGGAAAACTCTTCTCCTTAACCTTATCATCAACCATTGGAACACACTACATTGCACTAGCTATCATACATCATACAACCTCAGTGTCTGTTTATACTCCTCAGGTTTAATCGCACTCTATATGAAGCTTACGTGGAGGAAAATTCATCTCCTGGCCAGCTAGTCATCAACCTGGTGGCCACGGACCTTGATGCCTGGGACCTGGGCAAGCTGCAGTACACCATCCTGCACCAGACTTCAGAGGGAGCCTTCACCGTGGACAAAGAAGGTAGAGAGAGACATTGGTTGGTATTCTTAGACAATTTCATTTCTCACATCAACTATTTCCTAAAGGTCAAAGAGGGGATCAATCAGGTTCTAATGAGTGTTTCTTTAGGTTCACGGTACAGAAGAAGGGTCAAACTAACACCGGGGTCTTAAAACTACCCCTGGAAATGTGC
Organism: Eriocheir sinensis; assembly: GCF_024679095.1. Taxonomy (NCBI): domain Eukaryota; kingdom Metazoa; phylum Arthropoda; class Malacostraca; order Decapoda; family Varunidae; genus Eriocheir; species Eriocheir sinensis. The sequence continues at coordinate 81,517 of NW_026111941.1, forward strand.
AAAACTCCTACGAAAGCCTTGTCAAATATGTGAACTTGGGAGACAAAATGTTTAGTAATACGGCCCTTTGAATTTGCTTGTACTATACTTTTGAATTTTAGGTTCCTGCAGTAAGAAATTTCATTTGAAGGTTTGATGTATGAATGTTGTTGTTCATAGTATTAGTAGGAGTAGTCGTAGGAGGAGAGGTAGTAGTAGTCATAGTAGTAACAGTAATGGTAGCAATAAAAGGTTAAGGAGAAAAAAAAATGGAAAATATGCTGCTCTTCCAGTCATATTTTATTGAAGTTTTCCCTGAGACAGCATTACAATAGCTTGTATATTTACCTACATTTTAAACCTCAAGGAACCACATCACTAGAGCATACTGTTGTGAGGCTTTGAATGAAAGATACCCTAAAAATTACCCTAACCTAACAAAACGCCGATGATTACCAAACAAGTACCATATGTCTTGACTCGGAAAAATCACATATGCGTCCTTACCAATGAGACTTTCTATGTAACCCGAAATTGGCCTCTCTTTTGGCCACTCTTTACTTTTATCTTTTTTTAGGAGCAGCATTTAGCGGGCTTTTTTGCTATTCTTTTCTTTTATGCTCTTCAGCTGCTTCCTTTCCTGTAAAAAAATAAAAAAAAAAGTAACATCTTTGTAATTTATACCATACAAACTTCACCCCTTCCCAGGCAACCTATACACTGAGACACCTCTGGATCGCGAGTCCCTGCCTGTGCACAGCCTCAAGGTGTCTGTGATGGACGAGGGGGGCTGGCCCAGCTTCACGGCGGTGCGTGTGACCGTCCGTGACAAGAACGACAACCCATCAGTCTTCATGTTGCCAGAGTATCAGGCGAACATCAACACTGACGTGGCTCCCAGGACAACCATTCTCAAGGTGGGGAACACTGGGCAGGGAGGAGTTAGGCCCCGTTCACACTGTGCCGACTCTGGACCATGACAACTGAGTGACTTTTAGGCCCCGTTCACACTGTGCCGACTCTGGACCATGACAACCGAGTGACTTTTAGGCCCCATTCACACTGTGCCGACTCTGGACCATGACAACTGAGTGACTTTTAGGCCCCATTCACACTGTGCCGACTCTGGACCATGACAACTGAGTGACTTTTAGGCCCCATTCACACTGTGCCGACTCTGGACCATGACAACTGAGTGACTTTTAGGCCCCATTCACACTGTGCCGACTCTGGACCATGACAACTGAGTGACTTTAGGCCCCATTCACACTGTGCCGACTCTGGACCATGACAACTCAGTGACTTTTAGGCCCCATTCACACTGTGCCGACTCTGGACCATGACAACTGAGTGACTTTTAGGCCCCATTCACACTGTGCCGACTCTGGACCATGACAACCGAGTGACTTTTAGGCCCCATTCACACTGTGCCGACTCTGGACCATGACAACTGAGTGACTTTTAGGCCCCGTTCACACTGTGCCGACTCTGGACCATGACAACTGAGTGACTTTTAGGCCCCGCTCACACTGTGCCGACTCTGGACCATGACAACTGAGTGACTTTTAGGCCCTACTCACACTGTGCCGACTCTGGACCATGACAACTGAGTGACTTTTAGGCCCTACTCACACTGTGCCGACTCAGCATCTGGCGATCGTTCCTAGACCTCTCCATCACAGTTAGAGAGGCCAGTGACGCAGGTGAAGGAGTTAACAGTGAAGAATAGTTTGAGAATACATGCAGTGGTTCCAGAATACCCTTACCTAACTTTAGATCTTGTTTGTTATACTTTCTCCATGCTTGCCATCACAGTTTGGGGCCAGTGACGCAGGTGAAGAAGTAAACGGTGGAAAATGCTCTGAAAATACGGGCAGTGGCTCCATATGTTACCCTTACCTAACTACAGATTTCAGTTGTTATACTTTCTCCCTGCCCACCATCACAGTTAGAGAGGCCAGTGACACAGGTGAAGGAGTTAACGGTGAAGAATAGTTTGAGAATACATGCAGTGGTTCCAGATTACCTTAACCTAGCTATGGATCTCGTTTGTTATACTTTCTCCCTGCTCACTTCTTTAGTTAGAGGGCAGTGACGCAGATGAAGGAGTTAACAGTGAAGAATAGTTTGAGAATACATGCAGTGGTTCCAGATTACCTTTACCTAGCTATGGATCTCGTTTGTTATACTTTCCCCATGCTCACCATCACAAGTCGAGGCCAGTGACGCAGATGAAGGGGCAAACAGTGAAGTGAGGTACCGCATGTATGAAGCCAACAGTTCTGAGGCACTGGAGCTCTTCTCGGTCAACCCCACCACCGGCGAGGTCACCGTGGCACAGACCACCCACAGCCGAGGTAATTCATCCACTTACTCACGGTTATGGGTGAAGAGTCGGAGTTGAGTCGCCAGAGTCGAACCTGAGTCTTAATATTTCCCTAACATGTTCATTTTCCATTTCTATTTTCTCAGTCATCATTTTTCTTTGTAACAGTTTGTATGTCAGTCTTCTGAGTCTTATTATTTCTCTAACTTGTTCATTTTCTATCTCCATTTCCTCTGTGTTATCAGTTTCCTTTGTAACATTTAGTATTTCCTGCTGCCTCAAAACATTTCCTCCAACAACCTAAGGACCATATTTTTATACATTTCAGTGCCCAAGCTCACATACTTGACAAGGCTTTCGTAGGATTCCTAGGTGTTTCCATGGATACTAGTGGTAGATTGATGAAGCTTTTATAACTTGGACCTACAAAGCTACTCATTAGAATCCAATTAACCCGTCCGCTGCAATTGGCACGGATTTGGCTTTCACTGGTAGCCTGGTAGCATATACTCCCTGTGGGTAGTAGATTGTTTGTTTCCCATGTGGTATTGAAATGCTGGATATCCCCTCCCAAGGTGCATGACTTTACATTTTTCTTCATTGAATTGTAGCAGCCACTTTTTGTTCCATTCCTGTAGCTTGGTGATGTCTTCTGGTAGGAAATCTGTAGTCAAGGGGTTAACCTGGTAGCAGCGACGGGCCAAATTTCTGGCTTTACCGTGTAGCAGCGATGGGCCAAATTTGTGCCATGATATAAACCCCCCCAAAATAGATGATACATAAACTGATCACAAATGCATTGATATATATTATGAAATGGTTTGTGTGAGAGATGATTTGTTCTCAATTTTCTCGCTTAGAGGGACCAATAAGAAACATGATCCCCGCTGCTTCCCGGGTTAATCTTTCTCAGCCTTTGGAAATACCTGATGTGAGAGTCAGAAGTGTATAATACTGATCTGAGGCGCCTTACACTTCCTGCTGTCTGCTAATGCTCCGCCAGGCTGTGTCATCTTCGTGCACAAGTACTACATCTACCTCTCCAAAATTACACATGCTTTCTTTATATTCTTTACTGATGCGGGTCCAGAGCGTGTATGGGTTAGGATAGTTACTACAGCGAGCATTTTTATATCTTGAGCCGTCTGCTTTACTGTAAAAAAAATTGAGCTTGAATGCACAAGTGAGTAGCGGGCTTTCTGTAAAAAAAAAAAATAGGTCCACAAATAGCAGTAAACTTTCATATTTTTGTACCTTTTTTTTTTTTTTTTTTCTGTCTCCTTTACTCTAAAAAGTGTGAGTTTGGATGCACAAGTGATTATCGTATATAGAGAGACTGTTCCATTAGTTCCATGAGTAGCAGTGAACTCCCAAATTTTTGTATCTTTTCTTGACTTTTTTGTTGAGCTGTTTTCTTTACTCTAAAAAGTGTGAGTTTGGATGCACAAGTGATTATCGTATATAGAGAGACTGTTCCATTAGTTCCATAAGTATCAGTGAACTCCCAAATGTTACAGAAAATGAGGTGTACCAGTTTTTCATCCGTGGCGAGGACAGCGGCTCCCCCCAGCACCACTCCGACGTGCCCGTCACCATCTTCCTGCTGCCCCCTCATGAGAACCCCCCGCACTGCGCCAGGAAGTATGCACAGTTCTTCATCAGGGAGGACGCCCCCATCGGTGAGCACCCACAGCTATCAGTAATATGACACACACACACACACACACACACACACACACACACACATAAAAAAATAAGATAAAATTAAAAAGTCACTGGTAAAATGCATATTATTTAAGAAAATACAAGGAAGGAAACAATATGCAGATCACTTGGCACACACACACACACACACACACACACACACACACAGGCATTTGATAAGAGACTAATGTGGAAATTAGAAAATAGAGGAGGATTGGGAGAAAAATGACTATGGATGAAAAATTACCTGACAAACAAAGAAATGAGAACCGTGTTGAAAGGTGAGATATCAGAATGGAGAACGGTCACAAGTGACGTTCCACAAGGGTCAGTGTTAGCGAATATTATGTTTTTAATATTTATAGATGATATGCCAGAAAAAGTAAAGAGTTACAAGGGTATGTTTGCAGATGACGCCAAACTGCTTAGAAAAATAAGAGATGAAGATGATGATTGTAATAAACTACAGGAAGATTCCAATGAGATACATGAATGGAGTAAAAAATGGGAAATGAAGTTCAATGAAAAGAATTGTCACACAATGAAAATGGGCAAGAGTAAAAATAGAGCAAGTGGAGTGTGTAGGATGGGAGGACAATGATCGACACATTGAATGAAGAAAAGACGTAGGAATTATAATACAAGATACACTGACATTTGAGAAGCACATAAATAAGATATTTGGAGAAACATATATACCGTATTTCTCGCCATATAAGACTCACTGACGTATAAGACACCTATAATTTGGCAAGATATATTTGAAAAAAAAAAAAATAATAATAATTTCCCTGAACTTAATGAGTATGCAGTATCACATTTGGCCACCTTACTTACAATTATGACTATGATACCGTATGTTGCTTTGTGCCCTTCTCTGTGTTCAAAGTGTTCCACTGTTTGTTGAAGAATTACAGTGCTCTTACCCCGAGCAGCTGTGACTTTGAAATGGTAAACAAAAGGGTTGGTTGGTAAATTCACTCACTGCACAGTGTGCAGGCGGTAACTTTCATTGTGCTACTGAAGGAACTAATCACACGGGGATGCTACGTTCGATGGGCCATCTTGGTCTTGATCTTGACTTTCAGGGACTGTATACCTACTTTCAAGTAGAAATAGATGTTGATTAACCCCTTAATGACGATGATGCCGCTGGCATCATATAGTTCAATCAGACATGGGCAACGAGCATGACGCCAGCGCTGGAGAGTTAGAAGCTTTCCAAAATTTGAAGGGCGCGTGTAACTATAGGTCTCTGTTGATGCTGAGTGACTAACTGGCACCTCTTTTGTTCCTGCGATGTCCCCCACCACCATTCCGTGCAAAAAATAGTCTACAGTTCCTGGCTACACATCATGGCATCTGTAGAGCAATTCTGTTCCCTCAGCCGTCCTTTTTTGGCGGTCTTCTTTTAGTTTCTACTTGTAGTGTGCGTACTGAGCGTAGTCTTGACACCTCCACTGATTTACGTGATGTTCAAGATGGACCAGTATCTAGTTCAAAGGAGTGGGAGCAGAAGTTGTAATTTTTTGGGAATCATGGAATTCCAGCTAAACGGTCTGTCCAAATAATAATCTGATTTCACAGTTGAATTTTACGGATGATTCTTTACAACTTTTATTCAATGCGATTCATTCCAGAATGAATAAACTACAAAAATTTACAAAAAATATTTTTCGAGTTTCACTGCAACTTTGGCTCTCCGTAGGCATTAAATTTCCGGGTCAAAGTGGAATGGAAGTGTTGGATAGAAGTGATTTAATCGAGACTGAAGGGAGGAGGCAACTAAGAGGACACAGTAAGAAACTGAGAAAGAGGACTTGTTTGATAGACGTAAAGAAGTTCAGTTTTCCATACAGGAGTGTGAATACATGGAATGGACTTAGCAAAGACGTTGTTGAAGCAAGCAGTGTCCATAAAATGAAGGAAATTCTGGACAAATATAGAGTGGGAGACAGGACTGACTGAGATTGAGCTCTGGCCATGTATACTACAAATAAGTAAATACAAATAGGTAAATACACACACAGACACATTACAGTACTGGGAAATCATACACTCATTTCCTCAGATAACACATACTAGCACACACATCACAATCTGCACCTCATAACATTCTGGCCCCAGCTAGCCACCTTCTGTATGCTCAAAGTCTTGCCTTGTGTTGGCAGGCAATGTGATCACGTCCCTGTGGATGGCGGGGCCACAGTCAGTGCAGTACCTGATCATGGTGGACGAGGGCATGAAGGCAGCCAGTGAGGAGAGGGAGTCTGGGGAGAGTTCAGGACCCTTCACCGTGACCTCCACTGGCCTGGTGGTGGTGCACAGGGCCCTGGACCATGAGCGGCGACGCACACATCGCATCAGCGTCACCAACCGTACACTGACCACGCCGCCCACGGTGGACTACATGACCATCTCTGTGGTGGTGAGTTTATGGCAGGAAGCAGCAAGTTTTGGTCTCTTGTCTGTATTGTTGATTAGGGTTTGGATTATGGGCTGAAATGAGGGTCAATGAAAGACGTTTTAATATATTGGTCTTGAACTGGTTGGGTCTTGCTCTGGCATGACCAACAGGTGATGGATGTGAATGATGGCAGAGTGCATGAAGTTTTGATCTCTTATCCTTATGGTTGATTACGGTTTGGATTTTGGGCTAAAATGACAGTCAAAGAAAGACATTTTAATTTATGGATTTTGAATTGGTTGGGTCTTGTTCTGGAATGACCAACAGGTGATGGACGTGAATGACTGCCCTCCACGCTTCTCTGAGTCCGGCTACACAGCCCTGGTGGCCGAGAACAGCGAGGTGGGCGCCACCATCACCATCCTCACGGCCGCTGATGACGATGAAGGAAACCATGGCCAGGTAAATGTTGCCTGTGTCTCCATGTTATTTTCAGTCCATGAAAACATTCTCCAGAATAAATTATTAAATGTCTGCTCTGCTCTCTGCTCTTCCCTCCTCAGATCCAGTACAGCCTCAGCCCCGATGAAAGCGCTGTAGTGAAGTCAACTTTCCGCATTGATCCACACACTGGGACGCTGACCCTGGCGGCCCCGCTGGACCGCGAGACCATGGCCCAGTACTCCTTCACCGTCACTGCCACTGACGGGGGCCCCACGCCACTGACCACCAGCACAAGAGTCACTGTACTGGTCAAGGACTACAACGACAACCCTCCAGTGTTCACCAAAGACACTTACGTCACTGCTGGTAAGGCACTACAAGGGTTTTGTAGATAAATGATTGACAGGAAATTGATTTTCTCTGTAATATGTCATTGGCTGTGAAGGTTTTATATATCTACATTGACAAATTAGTTTTGTTTGACGCCAGTGCCTGAGGACACCGCCACGGGCACGGCGGTGGTGGAGCTCAGCGTGACGGACGCCGACGAGTCTGTGGCCGAACTTGACTTCTTCATCACCGGCGGCGACCCTGACGGCCAATTCCTGGTGCACGCCTCAGGGGAGGTGGGTGGGAGGGATGGTGAGACACAACAACAATGGTGACCTGCCAACAACGAATCTGTTCTTTAATGAGAGAGTCACGTTGCTGTGGTCCATATTCCAGGTGTACGTGGCCGGTGAGCTGGACCGGGAGAGGCAGGCCGAGTACACCCTCACCGTCACCGTCACCGTCACCGACGGGAAGTTTACGGCCAACACGACTGTTACTGTGACAGTCATTGACATCAACGGTTGGTGACGTATAGTCTTGCCTGAAATGATAATGGATAATGTATGGTAATAGGTCATGAATTAAGTAAGCAGAGTGTCTAGCACTTCTGTGACTCACACTGGTGTGCTTCACGACAGACAACGGTCCGGTGTGCAAGGAGCCAATCTACCGTCGGGAGATCTCTGAGGATGCCACCCCAGGCACCCAGGTGGCCTCTGTTGTGTCCTGGGATGCCGATGAAGGCACTGCTGCCTGGAGCCGCTACATTCTCAGCGGGGACAGCGCCCACCACTTCAGTATTGACCAGCTGAATGGCCACGTGGCCACAGCCACCCAGCTGGACAGAGAGGCACGGGACCACTACCACGAGTACGAGTTCAATAAGTAATGCCCCTGACCCACTTCTAGTTGTCTGATCTAGCTGATATTTAGCATGTGCAATGACTTATATCTCTATGGATAATGTGGCAAATTACAGCTCTGAACTAGTTTTGGTTTCTCATTTACAGGTGTTTGAACTGAGTCAGGTGTGAAATGGAGCCTGTTGAGTGTCGCGCAGTGATCCGGTTTTTGTATTTGAAAGGACGCACACCACAGGAGACGTTTGACGAAATGAAAGAAACTTACGGTGATGATGCCCCATCATATGACCTTGTAAAACGCTGGCATCGTGAATTCAAACATGGCCGGAAGTCTGTGGAAACAGCTCCCAGACCTGGTCGCCCTCCTTCTGCCATTGATGAGGCATCTGTCTGCCAAGTTGAGGCTGCCATTTTGGAAGATCGGCGAATTACTATTCGCCAAATAGCCCAAGAGGTCAAGATTAGTACAGGGTCTGTGGAAACTATCATTCGTGACCATTTGCATATGCATAAGGTGTCTGCCAGATGGATTCCCAGGTTGCTCACACCTTTCCAGAAGCGAGAACGCGTCGATTGTTCGAGGATGAGTTTAGAGATGTGCCGAGAAGACGAGTCAACGTTTTTCAAAAGACTGATTACACAGGATGAAACTTGGGTCCATCACTATGATCCAGAGACAAATGCCCAGTCAATGCAGTGGACGCACGTGGACTCACCACCGCCAAAGAAGGCAAGGTGCAGCCCTCCGCTGGCAGGTCATGCTCACAGTTTTCTGGGACCAGGACGGAGTAGTGATGACAGATTTCCTGGCAAAGGTACGACAATTACAGGAGCCTATTATGCTTCACTTCTGAGGAAATTGAGAGAAGCTATCAAAACCAAGAGGCGGGGGAAGATCAGCAAAGGTATCCTCCTACTGCAAGACAACGCTCCGGTCCACAACTCGCATGTCGCCAGATCAGCAGCACGGGCGTGTGGCTATGAAATTCTCCCCCATCCTCCCTACTCTCCTGACCTTGCACCCTCTGACTTTCATCTCTTCCCAGCCATGAAGTTGTTTTTGAAAGGAAAGCGTTTCCCAGATGATGCAGCCCTGATTTCTGAAGTCACGTCGTGGTTGGAGGACCAACCTGGAGTGTTCTACAACAACGGTCTCCAGAGCTGCATCAAACGATGGGAGAAATGCATAACTCTGGGTGGTTCCTATGTAGAGAAAGACTAATAAATGTGCCAAGTTTCGTTGCTCTATTGCCATCGAAAGTGGGTCAGGGGCATTACTTATTGAACGCCCCTCGTACCACCTCACTGTAGGTATTCATACACACACACACACACAAAAAAAAAAAAAAAAAAAAAAAAGGGCTATCAGAAAGCTGGAAAGGATACAGAGAATTGCAACTTAAATGGTCTCAGAACTCTCAAATATGATGTATGAAGACAGATTGAAGGAGATGGACTTGACGACACTGGAACAAAGAAGGGAGAGAGATCTGATCATGCTGTAGGCTATAGGTTGGTAAATAAGTTTGATGAGGTGGATAGAGATGATATCTTCTTAACTGCGAGAATGCAGGGGCTGAGAGGACATAGGGAGAAACTTAATAAAGGAACCTGTTTGAGTGACTTAAAACAAGTATAGTTTTCCACATAGAAGTGTTAACACCTGGAACAGTTTGCGGGGAGAAGTGGTGGAGGCGAACAGTGTCCAACAATTGAAGGGAAGGTTGGATAAATGTAGATATGGAGACGGGACTGTTAGAGCTTAGCTCGGGCCTGCTAGACTACAAATAGGTAAATACACACACACACACACACACACACACACACACACACACATAGCAAGAAATTGAGAAAGGAGACTTGTTTGAAAGACATAAAGAAGTACAGTTTTCCATACTGAAGTGTGAATATATATATGAAAGGGACTAAACAAAGACATTGTTGAAGCGGGCAGTGTCCAAAAAATGAAGGAAACGTTGGACAAATATAGATTGGGAGACAGGACTATCCGAGCTTGAGTTCAGGCCCTGTACACTACAAATAGGTAAATACACACAAACACACACTGGCCTTTCATGGCTCAGTAATAATAGTAATAACAATATTAATACTAGTTGTAGCCAGGTTAGGGTAATGGTGCCTATGATGAGCCCAAAACTCTGGGTGTGACTGTCCAGGTTGTGGTGGAGGACTGGGAGCACAAGGCCTGGCAGTGTGAGGTGGTGGTGGAGGTCCTGGTGATGGACACCAACGACAACCCCCCGTCCTTCACCCTGGCCACCCACGCCGCCACCCTGCTGGAGGACGCGCCCGTCAACACCATCGTCCTCAAGACGTCTGCCACGGACCCTGACCTCGGTAAAGGTTTTGTTGTGGCAGGGGATCAGGTCTGGGTGATTCTTTTTTTTTTTTTTTTTTTTTTTTTTACATCAAGGGAGGCAGCTCAAGGGCAAAAATCTCACTCCCTTTTTCCTTGCTGTTCATGCCCCTCACAAAAGACACAGGTATTAGGGCTTTTATGCTGTTCTGTGAGGCCCATGATCAGTAATGTGTGATAATGATAATGAGAATAATAATGATCATAATAATTAGACTCATAGCACTCGGAGAGTGCACACCTCCGCCAAAGATCATCTTGAAAATTGGTATGGGCATCAACTGTGACCTTATGCATCATATGGAAGCATTTGTTTCGAAATTTGATTTTTTTTATTTATTTATTTATTTTTTAACTGACCTTGAGCAAACTTTTTGAGGTCAAGGTCAAAGGTCAAGATCAAGGCCGTTCAAGGTGCATCTTTCTATGCGCTAAAATATGAACCAAGTCTGAAGTCTGTGATGAGGAGAACTGAAGTTATGGCCAAAAATATGTAAATCTGACATTTTGTGCAACCTTGACCTTGACCTTTGACATAAAAAAATTAATGGGTTCTATTCTGGATGGACACGAAGCTTCCCTGAAAAATTGGTTGAGATATCCACAAAATTGTGCACAGGAGACTGTAACCTTGACCATGACCTTTGACAAAAAAATTAATGGTTTCTATTCTGGATGGACACGAAACTTCCCTGAAAAATTGGTTGAGATATCCACAAAATTGTGTACAGGAGACTGCTCACAAACAAACAAACAAATAAACATACCGACCGGACCGAAAGTATAACCTCCTCCCAACTTCGTTGGCGGAGGTAATAATAATAAGAAGAAGAACGTCTCCTCTGTACCCCCAGGCATCAATCGACAGCTGCTGTACAACTTTGTGGACTCAGCGGAGGGCCACTTCACCATTGACGAGATGGAGGGTGTGGTCAGCCTGGCCCGGCCCCTGGACCGTGAGACAAGGGACTCCTACAGCCTGACAGTGTGCGCCGTGGACCAGGGAAGCCCACCGCTGTCATCCACCACGCAGCTCATCGTCACAGTCTCAGGTTTGTGACGTGCCGCTGCCCTGCACTGCCCTCCCAAAGTGTCTTGTGGGGCATAAGTAGGTACCAGTGGAGGTGCATGGGCCATTAGAGACACACTTATTACAGAAATCTGTCATGCACAAACTAGTACCCAAAACAGAACAAATCTATCAAAAAATACTAAGAAGTTTAGGATATTTTTTTTGTCTCTAACCCTGTAGCTGCAGGGATCATGTTTCTTATAGGCCGCTCTAAGCAAAATAAAGAGAAAAAATCATCACTCATGCAAATCATTATATTATATATATCAACCCATTTGTGATCAGTTTATGCATCCTCTATTTTTGGGGTTTATATCAAGACAAAAATTTGCCCCGTCGCTGGTACGCGGTAAACCATAAGCTTGGCCCGTCGCTGCTGCCAAGCTAATGGAGCATGCGTTTACATTGGTTCTCATGTCCTAAGCCTTGCTAGTTTAAGACAAGAGTGGATTCCAACAGAGGATCAGATTTATGCTGAAATCCATGTTTTATATTACCCAATTTACTCAAACAGGTTTTCCTAATCATCATCATCATTTCGTTTAAAGTCCGTTTTCACTCTTCATGAGTGGTTGGGCGGTTTATGGCTCATAAGGCTGCGTTTACACCAAGCGAGTCGCGTCGAGTCGAGTCACGTCAAGTCATTTGATGCGATTAATTTTGACGCATCTCCGTTTACACCGACTGCGTCAACCTGAGTCACCCAATTGACCTCATGGAGAATGGATGCATATTCTCTTGCTGAAGTAACTGCTTTGCTCTGGCTTCGTTGTCGCAGACGGAAAAATAGAGCTCGAATCTGGATGCATCACCTGAACACCAAGAGGCCAGATTTTGGAAGCTTCAGTCATTTATTCCCAGACCTGGTAAACTATCCAGAAAAATTCTACAACTTTTTTTGGATGACAAATGAAAATTTCAAGAAGCTGGTGGAGTTGACTGGACCTTCCATTAGGAAAATCAACACTAACTACAGGCATGCAAGTTGATAAGGTGTTCCACCAGCATACTTCAAGACACCACGGCAGACTCGCTGTGACTGACGTCAAAATAGGTCCAGTCCTATATGTGACGCGACGCGACGCGACGTGACGCGACGTGACGTGACTCGATGCATTCGGTGTAAACGGTTTCTTTCAAAAACCCATACAAATCAGTGTTAAAACTGGGGTGGCGATTCATGATGCGTCATGAATCGTCATGACGCGACGCGACGCGACTCGACGCGACTCGCTTGGTGTAAACGCAGCCTAAATCAAGCCATTTTCAGTTTTTGGCGCAAGATTTTCTGGGTGCATGCCCTTGCACACCCAACCACTTATTTTAAATGGTGGCCCAAGCCTTTGCCTGAACGAAACAGGCAAACCCTACAAGGCAGCAGGAGCAGGGGTCTATGAAGTTTACCACCCGCTATTTCACCTGTAGCTGGAACTGGATGGCCATTGACTCTAATAAACATGAGTTCATCTGCCCTTAGAATGGTCTTGATTTTAATCCACCTGGGGGTCCAGCACACCCTCCTCACTGGTCCAAAACAAAACCAGTGGGGTTGCCGGTTTAGCCGCTGACTACCCGACCCTGCGGCTGGTTGTACTGTGTTACATGTTACCAGTAGCAGAGCACTACCTTAACTGCCCTGACCAGACAGACAGATTTTCCTAATGGTAGTCTCTATCCATAAGTCACGATTGAGAAGATATGTTTAAAGGAACCATTCCAACATGCCCTCGTTAGATTGACCATTGAGTCCTCACAAAATAAAGTGTCCTGCCAACAGTAATCAACAGCAATCAGAGTTTACTTGCATGAAAAAAAATAGTTGCTTTGATGTTTAAAAATTTCAAGGAATAATCAATTCTTCAAACTTAGTCTCACTGATATCATTTGGAAGGCCAAGTTTATTTGTATTTTAGATAATGAGTCCATCCTCCATATATTTTTGAGCCTCTGTCCCGTATATCTGCATTATGATCTCTTCTTGTACGAGAATGCTTCAAAGCAAGGCTGTGAGCTCCGTCCCCCACAGATGTGAATGATAATTATAATTAGTTATGTGAGGGGTTGTTCCTACCTACACTCAGAATACTGCACTTCCTTACATTGAACTCCATCTGCCATTTATCCGCCCAGTCATACAATCTGTTGAGTTCACCCTGGAGAATACTAGCGTCCTGATCCGACTCAATTACTCTACCGATCTTGGTGTCATCTGCAAACTTACTGACATCACTACTAATTCCTGTATCTAAGTCACTGATATCAATAATAAACAAAAGTGGACCTAATACCGAGCCTTGTGGGACCCCACTCGTAACACATCCCCAGTCAGATCTTTTACCATTGACTGAATTGTTAACTAAACATTTAAGTGAGTCTTTAACATATAGCGCATCTCACTGAACTGCCACACACTACTGGCGACCCACCAGCGTCACGTATCCTGCCTAACAATTCTCTAAAATGCCTGAGAATGTCCTCGCTTGGCACACAATCTATCATGGTGCTTGTAGATTAGCTCTCTAACCATTGGGTCACATTTCAGGATATAATGTGCTGTGCCACCGGCAGCAGGCTTACTAAAATTTTTCTCAATTTTCCCCTCAACTTGTGGAATCGAGTGTAGGAACTCATTTTTTTTAAGCAGTGTCTCAATTATCTTATCCCCAGTCTCCTCCTTGTGCACATTACGATCTTTGGCCTCAGTTTTCCCACACTTTTAGTCCTGACTTTCTCCACAGATTGCAATTTTTGGGCTGCCTCATTCCTCATATCCTCATCATCAAAGTTCATTATAATATTACCTCCAATAGTAAATCTTGAATCAGTAATCTGAATGCCATGTAATGCTTCAGAAACTTCACTTTTCAACTCTGTAGCCTTTTTATCTTGTTCAGAGGCCTTGACAACAAGGAAATTCTTCTTAACTTTCCTCTTACGTTTAATGACCTCAGCCCAAGTTGCATCTGCTGACTCCACATGTTCAGCCCGCTGCAATACGTCCGCCACATCCTGCGCCACCTCCCCCAGCTCCTCCTTCACGCTGACCGCTTGTGACTCAACTCCTTGTTTCACTTCTGATATTTCCTTAGATAATTCCAGCTTGAATTCTTCCATTTTTTCCACAATTTTGGTAGCCAGAGATGCTTTATGAAGGCATGGGCTGCAAATCCAATTTACTTTAGATATATTTTCCGATTTAATTCCAGACAGATGAGCACACTTCACATGACACCACTTAGGGCACAGACAGCACCCTATCCACTTATCACCTGTGGGATCCGCACAAACGTAACAGAACTCCACCGAGTTCTTGGCTCGGCCAGCCATGTCGATTCAGCGTTTTCGCGAGCAAGGCGCAGCACCTCGACCCGCGCGGCGACTCACTACTCACACCTAACCTATGTGCAACCTGATGTGTAGGAAAAATCTATGCCCACTGTGCTTACGTGAAAATATAACCCGACCCTGCCTTGTGGAGAGCGGCGGGTCAGTTTGGGCGTTGTGTGATGCACCGCGGCAGAATGGTGGAAATGATAGGCGCGCCCCAGAACCCTTTGATCCTGGACCTGATAAAAGCGACCCATTCAACCGGCTCCCAGAGTTGAATCGGAGGGAGGGCGGAGGAGTGGAGTCAGCTGCATTTGTTTCTTTCTTCGCCCCTCTGCCCACAACATTCTCTGCCTCTAGGGGACATGGAGCCTTAAGTAGACTGGCCTGGGGTTATCCTGTGTAGCATAAATCAGGCTCCATCTTTATTCTCAGCCTCTAAGGGACAGGAAGCTTTAAGAAGACTCCCCTTGGGTTATCCTATGTAGAATTAGTCATGCCCCATCTTGATTCTTAGCCCCTAGGGACGGGAGGCTTTAAGAAGACTGCCCTAGGGTTATCCTTTATAGAATTAGTCAGGCGCTATCTTGAATGTGCCGTGCAGTTTATATTTTCACGTAAGCACAGTGGGCATAGATTTTTTTTTCAGCTCAGGTTAGAATGGCAAAGATATGGACTGAGAAATTGGGTCTCTCATTAGAAGTTCAGTCCATGAAATGTTAAAAATGAGAGAGATGTTTGACCTGGAGGAGAAGGTGACATGAGTGAAGGTTGGAACACACACACACACACACACACACACACACACACACACACACACACACACACACACACACACACACACACACACAGAGCGGACTTTATTTTGTTGTTGTTGTGTTTTTTTGTTTTTGTTTTTTACTCTTTAACTGCCTCTCTTGCTGTAAACACACACACACACACACACACACACACACACACACACACACACACACACACACACACACACACACACACACACACACACACACACACACACACACACACACAGTACCCTCCCACCATCCTACCTTTTAACCGATCCTCCGTCAGGTCTTCGTGGAGGTCGAGGACGTGAACGACCACATGCCCCAGACGGAGGAGCCCGCCTACCACACCTACGTGGCCGAGAACCTGCCGCCGGACACCTCCGTCATAGCGCTGCGGGCCTCGGACGGCGACCTGGCGCCCTCCAACATCTCCTTCGCCATCACCAAAGGTAACCAACTGGCGCGCTTCAAGATACACCCGCAGACAGGTAAGGAAGGGGGAACTTGTTTATCTTTGTTTACATCCGTGGACGCAAAAGTCAAGTGCAAACAGAAACAGACCCCCCAAACATCACCAAAGGGAACCAACCAGCACGCTTCAAGATACGCCCGCGGACAGGTAAGGAAGGGAGCAGCCTGTTTTAATTTTATTAATATCCGAGAGAAACAAAGCGTTTTCAACTATTACAAATGCATTTTCACGTCGAATGAGGTAAGGAAATATAGGTGTAAAGAAATGATTGAAGTAAGAACATTGCACTTCCAATGAATAGCTTATCAGTGTCAGTTCGGTGCGGAAGAAAAAAAAACTTGCAGTGGAAACAGAAACAGGGGAAAGCAAAGACCGCAAAACCTCACCAAAGGGAACCAATTACTCCGCTTCAAGATACCCCCGCAAACAGGTTAGTAAGGGCCAGCCTGTTTATTCTTGTTTACATCCGAGGAAGCAATTTAAGGGCAAACAAAATATAAACAGGGGAAGAAAAGTCTGCAAAACATTACCAAAGTGAACCCATTAGCGCGCTTCAAGATACACCCGCAGACAGGCAAGGAAAGAGCAACCTGTCTATTTCTGTGTACACTCTTAACAAAAAGTTTTCGAACACCTTGGCACGATGGATGTGAAAATGAATCGATTGCAACTAGTCGCCTCGGGATGGTTGGTACCCCTGATTGTGATGACGCATCTGAATCCATTATTGTATATGATACGCCTCGATCCTGTGTTGATGGCCGCAGTAAGTCATGCGCTAGTTGGTTTCAGTGGAGACCCCACAAGACCGGCGCAATCATTATTATTCTTCACACTGAAGGCCTCAGTTATCTCCAAACAGCACGGCGGATTGGTGTGTCCATCTCTACTGTATCACTATGGGCCAACAGGTATTTGGAAACAGGCTCCACTAGTGACACGCCTCGAAGCTTCGAAGCAGACTTAACAGATAATCGGCGCAGGCGGTGCATACACTCATTATTAAACCAATACCTCTCATCCTTATATATCTTACACTTAACCAAGGTGTCGCAGTATGTGGTTTACGTATTGATTTTGGCAGATATTTTAATTTTACATACTTTTACTGGCAGTTATACTCAAACTACCACCTGGAATTATCATTCCCTCATTTGAATAGGAATGACGTCAGCCACAGCATTTAAACTGACTGATAACGTCCTGAAGCGGAATGGGTTACAATTGTTTTTTTTTATCCTCACGACAGCCTCAAAAAAATTGTCAATAATTTCTGTAACGCAATGACGACCTAATGTCAGTGACCCGGTGCTAAATTAGTTAATACCAGAATGCCGTCATCCTACAGACGATAAAACGCACTGGTGGCGAGGAATTATCACCGCAACATATAACCAATTATAAAAATACGGTTAAGCTATAGTCACACTGACCCTACGACCTGATAACGACCACCAGCGACCCCAAAATGCTGCGATTGACACCCACCGCTTCCCGACCACGCTGGTGGCCGAGCAGTCGTGCTACCGAACGGCTACCGGCGGGCGTCCAGTGTGAGTTCAGTGGGTGGCCGGACGGCGACCATGGTAAAATTTGCACCTTGACCTGACACTTGGAGCCACGTCAAGACGCCCACCATGCACCGACCGGTTGCCGACAGGCCGCGTACCGGTCGCCGATGATCGGCGACCGCTAGGCGGTCTGTCGCAATGAAAACGGCGATCTCCAGTAACGACCGGTCGTATGTCGGTTGCCGTCCAGTAGACCACCGGTCACACGATCGACGCCGTCCGGTCTGTAGGGATCGGCAACGACAACACGGCGATGGCCTGCCACAAGACGCCACCCGGACGCCGACAGATACCACAGTGGTCGGCGTCCTGTATGTGTCGTATAAAAACCTGCACAGTCTGGGGCGGCGATCACACTTTTACCTATACGTTCAGTGTACACACCGACGATGACAGCCCCCCTTGCACCTCACTTGGCCCTGCCCGTGCTGCGCCTGACGCAACAAGTTCGTGATGACTTTACGACCTGCTAAAGCTACAGTCACACTGACTTTACGACCTGCTAAAGCTACAGTCACACTGACTTTACGACCTGCTAACGACCACCTGCGACCCCAAAAGGCTGCGAATCACACCCACCGCTCCCCGACCACATAGGTGGCAAAGTAGTCGTGCGACCGAACGGCTACCGGCGGTCGTTTAGTGTCCGTCTAGTGGCCGTCCAGTGGGTGGCCGGACGGCGACCATGGTAAGATTCACACCTTGACCTCGCACCTTTAGTCAGGCCAAGACGCCCCCCATACGCCGACCGGTGACCGACAGGCAAGGACCAGTACGCGTCCTGTCGCAATGAGGACGGCGACCTCCCTTAACGACCTGCT
>NW_026111941.1:102500-132500 GCF_024679095.1 Eriocheir sinensis
CATTGAGGCAAAAACAAACTAAATAAATCACCGAGTTTGTATACTACAACAATGAAGGCAAGCAAGGTCTGAGTGTGTGTGTGTGTGTGTGTGTGTGTGTGTGTGTGTGTGTGTTGCATTTGCCTTCAAACCAACTTGGACACAGTATAATTGTACAATTTTATGAGGTAAGCGAGGATAAAGGCTATTGAAGCAATGTAGATATTTAAAGGTTTAATACAATGAAAAAGAACATGTATACAAAACAATAAATGGAACATGACACATTTACATAGAACGACGGCTTGGGTGTTCGGGTGTGTTGAGCTCGCTGCTGTTCCTGTATTGGTTCCTGTGGTCGGGCTGCCGTAGCGATTGATGATCCATGATTTCTGTCAAACCAGACAGATTCAACCCCCCATAAGGGGTCGATGTAACTCCCTGCCAGGAAGTTGTAGGCCACCGTGGTTGTGGTGTTCCTGGGTAATACGTCGTCATAGGGGGGTGTTGTGGTCGTACTGGCGGATGTGGCTGCTACTGCTGCTGTGGTTGAGGCTGGACAGGTTGCTGTAGGGCGTTCCTTTCGAAGCATTGCAGGAGAAGCGTCATGGCATCCTTCATGAAAAGCCTCCACGATGTTTCACTCAGCCCTTTAGCCTCGATGCCCAACCAATGGCAAAAGGCTGCCCTGGAGTTGGCACTCAAGTTCAGGGCCGAGTCCAACGTTTGTGCCATGTCCGGGCTGGCGGACATTCTGGTGGCCACCTTGAGAAGGGCTTCGTCCAGACGCCTTGCAATACTCACTGACTGGAGCTGACGCATTCAGGAGCTGGTGGAAGCCGGGCTGGGGTGGCGTTCAACACCAGCACTGCAGTCACTGTCGCTGTCCTCCTCAGGTGGTTCCTCCGTCGATATAATCCTTCCAAGTTGGCGACTTTCCGCTCTCACGCCGACGTGAGACTCGTCGTCGTCAGGGTTGATTTCTTCGTGTTGGGAGACAATATGAACTTCTAAGTCCTCTTCCTCGTCCGCATCCATCTCCTGGGCACCATCTAGGAGTGAACAATCTTCCACTTCCTCCTGAGGCTGCAGTTGATGTACCCTTTTCATTGTTGACAGTAGGTATACGAGTGGCAGAAGCCGTTGCGGTGGGCAGATGGAGGCAAGAGGTGTTGAGAGAGGCTGGACACTGGTAATCGGATGCTGGGGCGAATGCTGAACTTCGACTGGAGCGCCGTCCTTTTATTACGGTCGCTCCGCCCACAATGACCTGACTTCGTTTAGTCTCCTCCAGTCGTTGAGAGCGGTGGCGGTCCGCTCTCAGCCCAGACGCAGGCAGCAGCCAATAGGTCGGGGAGGAGGCGCCAACCATGCGGCCATTAGACCGCCACTTATAGATAGCCACCGTGTGGCGATTGGACGGCGTCCATTTGCCGTCCAGCCTACCACTGGTCGCCGCACAACTCGCTGTCTTGTGGGAGACCGGACGCCGACCACGGCCAATGACAGATACAAAGTGGACGGCGAACATCGGCGACCACCTACTACCCGACGGCAACCAGACGGCGTCCTCTCGCCATTCGGTCGCCGTTCACCAGTTAACCGCCATCTGTTGGCCACTGGTGGCAGTCCGCTTGCCGTCTAGACGCAGTCCATTCGGCCACCGGACGGCAACCTTTTTTTCACCTTACACCACAGCATATTAACAATACATTATCGAGATCAAGCGACAAGACTTATCAGTGCGCATGTAATACTGAGCCATTGGCATCTCCCTCCTTCACACAGAGCATGTGTACACAGGGCTACCACTCGTTAACACAGGGAGAGGTGTTTCTAAATTCTTCGTCCGTGTATCTCAGAATGCATGGTGCTTAAAGCGTTCGAGAACTTTTTGTGGAGAGTGTTCATCTCAGGAAGGAAAATTTAAGGGCAAACAAATATAAAACAAGGAAATAAAAAGCCCGCAAAACATCACCGAAGGGAACCAATTACCTCGCTCCAAGATACACGCGCAGACAGGCAAGGAAGGAGCAACCTCTTTATTTCTATGTACCACAACTCAGGAAGGAAAAGTTAAGGGCAAACAAATATAAAACAAGGGAAAATGAAGACCGTAAAACCTCACCGAAGGAAACCAATTGCCTCGCTTCAAGATACTTCCCCAGACAGGTAAGGAAGGGCCAACCTGTCAATTTCTATGTAACCACACCGGAGGAAAGAAAAGTTAAGGGCAAACAAATAAAAAACAAGGGAAAATGAAGACCGGAAAGCCTCACCGAAGGGAACCAACCACCTCGCTTCCAAGATACACCCGCAGACAGGCAAAGAAGTAGCAGAATGTTTATTTCTGTGTACATCTGAGGAAGAAAAAGTTCAGGGCAAACAAATATAAAACAAGGAAAAAAAAAAAGCCTGCAAACCTACTGCTCCCAAGAATGTGATTGAGAGTTCCAAAAGGTTTCTCAGAAGGGGTTGAAGAAGTGTCTTGATACTCTCCTGTC
This sequence comes from Eriocheir sinensis, assembly GCF_024679095.1. Classification (NCBI taxonomy): domain Eukaryota; kingdom Metazoa; phylum Arthropoda; class Malacostraca; order Decapoda; family Varunidae; genus Eriocheir; species Eriocheir sinensis. Next base: position 104,984 of record NW_026111941.1, read on the forward strand.
AAAGAGTTCAAGTCATTCTAGACACTCGTGTATTGCTGCTGAGTCTGTGTGTGTGTGTGTGTGTGTGTGTGTGTGTGTGTGTGTGTGTGTCATCTATAGGTGTTGACCGCTGCACTTCTCATTATTAGTTCTTATGAGTGAAGTAATGAAAAATGACTCGAATTGTGTTATAACCGTCAATTAATTATCTCTCAGAGAGTAAAGCCATCACAGTTACTGCCTTTCATATAGTAATAATAATGTAATTTCTTGTGTAGTAGAGCGTGGACTCTCACAAACCTGCCGTGATAATGTCAGTAAGTGAGTAGTTTTTACCTCACTCGTACTAACATTCGCAGCGAGGAAAAAAAGCTTCAAAGGGATCCATAATTACCGCGGCATTCTCTTTGTAAACAAGGCCAACGTGTGCTGCTCGGCGGGGGTGGGACACAAAAACGTACAAGCGTATTAAAACAAAGAGCCACGAATTATATTATTGCATCACGCACCGCTCTGAATAGTGACAAAAAACTCTAAATACATACACGGTAAGTCTATCTTGTTGGCGGGAAAGAAAACCCTACTTCACAAAAACCTACATGCATATTATGAGAGCCAAGAATTTAGTATTGCATCACGCGCCGCTCTGAATAATGACAAACAGATCTAAATACATACACGGTAAGTCTATCTTGTTGGCGCCAGGCGGGAAACAAAAGCCTACACGCGTATTATGAAAAGAGACACGAATTATAGTATTGCATCACGCGCCGCTCTGAATAACGACAAAAAGATCTAAATACTACCGCGGCATCTCTTTATGAACAAGGCTAATATGTGCTACGTGGTGTGTGCTGGGAAACCAAACCCTTCAACCCTATTTAAAAAGAGACACGAATTGTAGTATTGCATCACGCGACGCCCTGAATAACGACAAAAAGATCTAAATACTACCGCGGCATCTCTTTATGAACAAGGCTAATATGTGCTACGTGGTGTGTGCTGGGAAACCAAACCCTTCAACCCTATTTAAAAAGAGACACGAATTGTAGTATTGCATCACGCGACGCCCTGAATAATGACATTATTATTATTATTATTATTATTATTATTATTATTATTATTATTATTATTATTATTATTCCACACACCATTTATTCTTATTATTACCCTTTGTAGTGGTAGTAGTAGTAGTAGTAGTAGTAGTAGTAGTAGTTGTAGTAGTAGTAGTAGTAGTAGTAGTAGTAGTAGTAGTAATAACAGTAATAGTAGTAATAGTTGTAGTAGTAGTAGTAATAGTAGTTGTAGTAGTAGTAGTAGTAGTAGTAGTGGTATCATTACACACACACACACACACACACGCACGATAACTTGGCCCCCTTGCCTTCCCCGCCACTGACACTCACACCCTCTCCCCCAGGCGCCCTCACAACCCTGGTACCGCTGGACAGGGAGGAACAGGCGGAGTACGAGCTGTGGGTGCGGGTGAGCGACGGCCAGCTGTCCTCCGTCATCTCGGTCTTCATCACCGTGAGCGACGTCAACGACAACCCGCCCGAGTTCCTGGAGCCGCTCTACCGCGTCACCGTCCCCGCCCGCAGCAAGACCAAGAAACGGGAGGCGCTCTTCAGGGTAAGTGGCCCCCTGCTTGAAGGCTTACACGCTCTTATCTCTCATCATAAACAGTCTCAAAGTGAATGTGGGGAAGTATTTAGAGCCCGCATTCTTATACTTTCTCTTCTCTCATCTCAAACAGTCTCTCACGCCATTGTGGGAGTTTGAAAGTAAACGTAGGGAAGTATTTAGGTAAGTGGCGCCCTGCTTGAAGGCTTACACGCTCTTCTCTTATCATAATAGAGTCTCACCTCCGACTTCAGGAGTTTGAAAGTGAATGTGGGGGCACCGTTGCCAGATTATCGTACTCAGAGACTCGTATTTACCGGTTTCTGAGCCATAGCTATTGCCAAAAAACGCCAATATAATGAACCATTTTAACGATAACTATATATGAAGGCATTTGTAAGGTCGAGGAGGCAGTTTTGGGGTCGGAAATCGGCAAACATAGGAGGCTGAGTACGACAATCTGGCAAAAGTGAATATGGGGAAGTATTTTGGGTCCAGATTCTCACATGTTCTCTTTCTCTCGTTACAAACAGTCTCCTATGCCATCTTTGGGAGTTTGAAATTGAATGTGAAGTACGTCCAGAAGTATGGCCAGATTCTGAGTCTATATATCAATCACATAACAAAACAATCAGATCACAAGCTCCCAATCAACGTAGCTATACTTAACAAAACTCGAGATTCACAAAGCCACGAAGAACCTCTAGAAAAGACCACAGCCACAACACTATAGTCTGTTCACTTAAGTCCGACCTAAGCTGACAACATAAACCTAAGCGTGTTTGCAAGCTGAGTGCTGATTGGCCACTGCTATGGCTTCTAAGTTTTCTTTAACCTCTGTTTGTGTTTATCTCACGCAGCACTTTCTGCTAATCTGCACTGTGCTTACGAACACGCTTAGGTTTATGTTGTCAGCTTGGGTCAGACTTAAGCGAACAGACTATACCTGGCTGGCTACGAGGGCTCCGTTAGTTGAAGGTCCAAATTCCTAAACGTATCGGGCTCCCATTGCCACTATTTCCCAAGGCCACAGAGAAGATTAACCGGGTCTTCATGAGTGTTTTTGGAGGTCTGGTAGTTAAAGGTCCAAATTCCTAAACGCATCGGGCCACCATTACCACTATTTCCCAAGGCCACAGAAAAGTATAGCCGGGTTTTCATGATTGTTTTTGAAGGTCTTTGGTAGTTAAAGGTCCAAATCCACCTATCCACTCGACACAATCTTCCAAACAACTATCCCCTATTCTTTGACAACACCCAGCTATCACCTTCTTCAACACTAAACATTCTCGGTCTATCCTTAACTCAAAATCTTAACTGGAAACTTAATATCTCATCTCTTACTAAATCAGCTTCCTCTAGGCTGGGCGTTCTGTACCGTCTCCGCCAGTTCTTCTCCCCCGCACAGTTGCTATCCATTTACGGGAGCCTTGTCCGCCCTCGTATGGAGTATGCATCTCATGTGTGTGTGTGTGGGGGGGGGGGGGGGGGGTCCACTCACACAGCTCTCCTTGACAGAGTGGAGTCAAAGGCTCTTCGTCTCATCAGCTCTCCTCTTCATACTGATAGTCTTCTACCTCTCAAATTCCGCCGCCATGTTGCCTCTCTTTCTATCTTCTATCGATATTTTCATGCTGACTGCTCTTCTGAGCTTGCTAACTGCATGCCTCCCCCCCTACCGCGGCCCCGCTGCACACGACTTTCTACTTATGCTCATCCCTATACTGTCCAAACAACTTATGCAAGAGTCAACCAGCATCTTCACTCTTTCATCCCTCACGCTGGTAAACTCTGGAACAATCTTCCTTCATCTGTATTTCCTCCTGCCTACGACTTGAACTCTTTCAAGAGGAGGGTATCAGGACACCTCTCCTCCCGAAATTGACCTCTCTTTTTGGACACTCCATTGACCTCTATTCAGGAGCAGTGAGTAGCGGGCTTTTTTTTTTTTTTCTTTGCGCCCCTGAGCTGTCTCGTTAGCTGTAAAAAAAAAATCCTAAACGTATCGGGCTACCATTGCCACTATTTCCCAAGGCCACAGAGAAGATTAACCGGGTTTTCATGAGTGAATTTCGAGGTTTCCGGTAGTTGAAGGTCCATATTCCTAAACGCATCGGGCTACCATTGCCACTATTTCCCAAGGCCACAGAAAAGATTAACCGGGTTTTCATGCAGCGTTGCCAAATTATCGTACTCACTGCATTGTATTTTCGTAGTTTCGGGCCGATAACTATGGCAAAGAGGAAAAAAAAGAGCATCAATAAATAACAGCTTTAACGCAAGCTTTAATTTTCTATCTTTGCAGGTACGAGAGTTTGAGGCTTAAAAATGATAAATACAATGTGGTGAATACGATAATCTGGCAACGCTGTTTTCATGAGTGTTTTTCCCGTTCAAGGCACAGAAGGCGTGTCAAGCCATCACCGCCAGCACCAAAACAGTCCACGAATAACCCAGCGTCGGTGTTCTCAGACGCTTCCGCCTCTCACATCAATTATTTCCAAGGGCCGAAAGGGAGATTAATCGCTATCCAATGAGTGTTTGTGTGGACTCACGGCACAAAAGATTGATCAACCTACCAGAGGGGTTATGAAACTACCTCTGCAAATTCCCCAAACACCTACGAAAGCTTTATCAAATCCGTGGACTTGGGCGCAGAAATGTGTTAGAATATGGCCCCTGGTATTTGTGTGGACTCACGGCACAAAAGAATGATCAACGTACCAGAAAGGTTATGAAACTACCTCTGCAAATTCCCCAAACACCTACGAAAGCTTTATCAAATCCGTGGACTTGGGCGCCGAAATGTTTAAGAATATGGCCCCTGGCAGCTTCTACGAGAGGCTTTTCAGACAGGAAATGTGAAGCGCCCACACGTTTAAGAATACTAAAGAAACATATCCGGGCTCGAGGGAACGGAGGAAGCACAAAAGAGGTTATCAAAGTCGAGGCACGGGAGGCCCACTCTTGAAGCTCTCCTCGCTGGCCTGATGTGTCTGTGGGGTGACTAGATTGCCTGTAGCGCTGCGCCTCAACCCAGGTACTCACTCCGCCCTACACAGCCTCGAGGGACCTGCCTGGCTTGGTCGGCTTGGACAGAGAGAGAGAGAGAGAGAGAGAGAGAGAGAGAGAGAGAGAGAGAGAGAGAGAGAGAGAGAGAGAGAGAGAGAGAGAGAGAGAGAGAGAGAGAGAGAGAGAGAGAGAGAGAGAGAGAGAGAGAGATACACACACACACACACACACACACACACACACACACACACACACACACACACACACACAGAGAGAGAGAGAGAGAGAGAGAGAGAGAGAGAGAGAGAGAGAGAGAGAGAGAGAGAGAGAGAGAGAGAGAGAGAGAGAGAGAGAGAGAGAGAACTACTGCCACCATGCCTCACGAGCTCATATTCCTCTTTCGATGTTTCAGAAAAGAGAATGTATTACAGAGGGTGAATTATTAATGGCGAATGATGGAAGGGTTGAATGGAAAGTGCAGCGTGGCCCAGAGTGTGTTAGACGGGAACTGTTAATAGATTTTACATGAGAAAGCGTTCCTACCACCTCCTCCAACCCCCTCCAACACACACCCCGCCCTCCCCCTCACACCACACCACTCTCAGATTGCAACACTGAATGGGAATATCAGCTTAAATGAAGGTTTGGGATTTCGCATATAGGATTTTTTTTTATAGTGAAGGAAGCAGCTCAAGGGCGAAAAAAATATATAATAACAAATCCCGCTAAGCACTGCCACTGAATGAAATAAGACTATCGGTTTAAATGTTGGTTTGGGATTTCGCATATATGATTTTTTATAGTGAAGGAAGCAGCTCAAAGGCGAAAAAAATATATAACAACAAATCCCGCTAAGCACTGCCACTGAATTAGAATATCGGTTTAAATGTAGGTTCAGGCACTGAATGAGAATATCCGCTTAAATGTAGGTTCGGGATTTCGCATATAGGATTTTTTATAGTGAAGGAAGCAGCTCAAGGGCGAAAAATATATATAATGACAAATCCCGCTAAGCACTGCCACTGAATGAGAATATCCTTTTAAATGTTGGTTTGGGATTTCGCATATAGGATTTTTTTTATATAGTAAAGGAAGCAGCTCAAGGGCGAAAAATATATGAAAATAAAAAAATCCCTCCAAGCACTGCGTTTATAAAAGTAAAGAATGGTCAAAAGAGAGGTCAAAAGAGAGGTTAAAATGGAGGTTATGTTACATGCTTGCTTTTGTTTTAGTACATGTCTTTTTTTTCCAATATCTGAATCATGAGTGTTTGTCGAGGTGTCCGGGAGTTAAAGGTTCATATCCTTAAACCTATCGGGCTCCCATTGCAACTATTTCCCAAGACCACAGAGAAGATAAGCCTGGCACCTGTTTGGGAGAGGATAGGGAGAGATGTCTGGACCCTTTTTTACAGTTACAGAAGCAGCACAACGGAAAAAAAATTGTTGAAAAAAAGGCCGCTAATCACCGCCCTTATGAAAGAGTGCATCGGTGAGTGGACAAAAGAGAGGTCAATATCGGGCGGAGAGATGTCTTGATACTCTCGCAAGCGTTCATAAATTCACAGAGTGGCAAGAAAAAAAAATAATTGAGGAAAAAAAAGCCCGCTAATTACCGCCCTTATGAAAGAGTGCATCATCGTTTTTGTCATATAAGCAACGATAACACAGGAAAATATAGGTTCGTGTGGCTACAGAATCCATGAGTGTGTTAGCTACATCATCGGTTTAATTATATAAGTAATGATAACACGGGAAAATATAGGTTCGTGTGGCTACAGAATCCATGAGTGTGTTAGCTACATCATCGGTTTAATTATATAAGTAATGATAACACGGGAAAATATAAGTTCGTGTGGCTACAGAATCCACGAGTGTGTTAGCTACATCATCGGTTTAATTATATAAGTAATGATAACACGGGAAAATATAGGTTCGTGTGGCTACAGAATCCATGAGTGTGTTAGCTACATCATCGGTTTAATTATATAAGTAATGATAACACGGGAAAATATAGGTTCGTGTGGCTACAGAATCCATGAGTGTGTTAGCTACATCATCGGTTTAATTATATAAGTAATGATAACACGGGAAAATATAGGTTCGTGTGACCACAGAATCCATGAGTGTGTTAGCTACATCATCGGTTTAATTATATAAGTAATGATAACACGGGAAAATATAGGTTCGTGTGACCACAGAATCCATGAATAAAGAAGACAAAAAAGATGAATATAAAAACCTAAAAAAATAAACAGAAACGTCTAACCTAACCAAACCCCAGACAGAGTGCGTACATCGGAGAGTCAGTCATCTTGTGGAGCATTTGAGTATAATAATAAATCCAAGTTGGCGTGTGGCTACAAAATCCATGAGTGTGTTAATTATCTTTCACATCAGGGAGGAAAAGGAAACAAGAACTCCCAACCAAAGCACAGGCAGAGTGAGTGAGTCCATTGGAGAGTCACCTTGTGGGGCATTTGGCTAGAACTCATCCACGCCATCTCGGTACTCAAAGAACGGCGGCGGGGGACACTTGCACCGCCAAGGCGTGAACTAATTGCTCGCGAAGTGGCACGAGATGAGACTTAATTACGGGAGAGAGTGGCGTGCGGTGAGGGGAGGGGAGGGGAGATGAAGTAAGGTGAAGGAAAAGGAAGGGAAGGGAGGGGAAGGGAAGGGAAGGGAGAGGAAGTAAGGTGAAGGAAAAGGAAGGGAAGGGAGGGAAGGGAGGGGAGGAAGGAGGAGATGAAGTAAGGTGAAGGAAAAGGAAGGAAGGGAAGGAGGAAGGAGGGAAGGAAGGGAGGGGAGGGAGGGAAGGAAGGAAGGGACTGGAGGGAGGAGGGAAGGGAGGTGAAGTGGGATGAGATGAAGTGAGGTGAGGTGAGAGGACGTGAGGAGCGAAGCGGAAATATGTTAAATGGAAATAATAAGGAAATAAATGGAAAAAAAAGTTAGTTATGTCGTCAAGTGGATCAATGGGGAGGGTTGTGCCGAGGCTGTTCTGACGTCACGGCGATAATCAAGTTTTTTTTTTTTATTCTATTTTTTTTTTTTTTTCACCAAGAGTGTTCTGTTACAACCTTAAGTCAGTGCTGTGTTATGATCACATTCCTTTCTTAACACAAATTGCTAAACTCTATCTAGTAAGCCTTCCTCTCGCCATGCATAACACTAACAATAAATAACATAATAATAATAATAATAATAATAATAATAATAATAATAATAATAATAATAATAATAATAATAATAATAATAATAATAATAATAATAATAATGATGAGGATGATGATGATGACTATTTTAAGATAAGTGTGTGTGTGTGTGTGTGTGTGTGTGTGTGTGTGTGTGTGTGTGTGTGTGTGTGTGTGTTTCTTCCAGACACGGTCACGGTAATGGCCGCCGCTGTTCACATCAAAGTCTTGTCTTAATGAAGTGTCGTTGTCTGCCGCTGACACACAAAGGCCCTTCATCTTTAGGCGTAAGGAAAGGTTCATTCATCCTCACCCCTAGACTAAGTAAACTATAAGCTATGACTTAATGAGAGAAGCAGAGAACTAAGGTAACACACAAAGGCCCTTCAATTTTAGGCTTAAGGAAAGGTTCATTCATCCTTACCTCTAGATTAAGTAAACTATAAGCTACGACTTGATGAGAGAACTATGATTACATTTAAGTACATACACACACTAGCTTCAATACTGTGGGGAGTGTAGAACGTCAGCTTTTGTATCAGGAAGCTATTTGAAACGAACTAGATAGAGTGGAACCTTTCAAAACAGTGAGTAGAGTTGCCTTTTCCAAGTGCTGTGTGGTGGGGGCATTGCTCGGGGTGTAAGTGGTGAGGGCATTGCTCGGGGTGTAAGTCTTGAGCATAACACTTGTTGGCCACACTGTCCATGTCCGTAACTGGCTGAGGTTACGCCTGGTGCTGTGCCGCACTGCTTCCCCTACCACACCACACCTTGGTCAGACCACCTCCGTTAGCTTGTCCGCCTTCTGTAAATACACCTTTGCTTTCCTGTCCTCGGCGCTGTGAATGTGGTGGTGGTGGTGGTGATGGTGGTGCCGTGGTGCAGCCCGAGCCAGAGGACGCGTGGGGGGACTGGGGCAGTTTCTCGCCCTCAGAGATCACCTCCCACGACGACGCCTTGTTCAGGGTAAGGAGGCCACGCGCGACACGGGAACCTGTGAGATGGTTTCCGTGTGCACGCTCAGCATGGGAGGCATCGCTACCTTTGTGCTACTCACGTACTTGACTGTAAAAAGACATTGATTGACGTATTTGCAAGTCCGTTATAACTAGCCGCTGCAGCGTGGCGAGGTGGGGGTGTCTCCCAGCCACGCTCCTCCACGCTGCACGCACCGCATTGCAAGTGTAAAGTCTGCAGTGACGTGATTGGCACAGGTACACAGTTTTTAGTGGCTTCGTATTTCACCATTAGCTTGAGTACTTCACCGATTGGTTCATTTTACGTTTCGTCAGTATTTTCAGTTGCCATGTCTGACTAGCCTGGCCCAGCGACCGAACTGACAACAGCCGCAAAGCGACGAGCCGGGTTTTGATCTGTCGTGGTGGCGGAGCGTCTCAGAGCATCACAACGCGCGTGTTTCCCCCGGCCAGTGACCTAAAATAAAGTACCGCCCAGCTGTCAACATAACCCAGGGGTGTAGAAACCCATTCATAGGAGTCTCAAGAGTGTTCAAGCCCGCGCCGCACAAGGACCACCACACAGCTTCCTCGCGCCACATCGGACATCTGAGTGTCTCGTGGCCAGGCATGAACAGCTAGCACACAAGGCTCCACGCGTCCCTTTACCGCATTGTCGGCCCCGAAGACTGTGGCGTGGTATTCTTAGCCTCCGAGGAAACACGCAATGGTGAGATACGTTCATGCCTCCCTAATGTATAAAGTAAAGAGGGACACGTAATATATCTGCGTTCCTATTTATATCAGTGCAGGACTCGCGAGCTGGAAGTCAACTTGTCCTGACGGTCGCCTCTTTGTCGTGTTCCGAGTCTTCGTTGTCCAGCGAAGTTTATTGTTACTAAATATCGACTTTGTTGTGGCCAGTGAGTGCCCTGTTTTCTGCTGGACTTTCTGTAACTGCAACGTTTGTTATTAGATATATATGTGAAAGGTGATACAGTCCTAATAATTAGCTCACCAACGCCACTGCAGCCAAGCTTTTCTCGTTAATGGAAGCGGTAAAGGCTGAATAATCGTTCTCAATCGTAAACGGTTAGTCTGCGGTTGTTCAACGACCATGTATAACGACGGGCTGATAAATCTGACAAAGAAGAAGAAGAAGAAGAAGAAGAAGAAGATGAAAAAAAAGGTCTGCGGGTGTTCATCAACGTGTATTTTTTTTTTTTTTTACAACAAAGGAGGCAGCTCAAGGGCACACAAAAAAAGAAAACAATAATAAAAAAAAAGCCCGCTACTCGCTGCTCCTAAAGTAAAACAAAAGAGGTGGCCGAAAGGAAGATCAAATACAGGAGAGGTGTCCTGATACCCTCCTCTTGAAAGAGTTCAAGTCGTAGGCAGGAGGAAATACAGATGAAGGAAGATTGTTCCAGAGTTTACCAGCGTGAGGGATGAAAGAGTGAAGATGCTGGTTAACTCTTGCATAAGGATTTGGACAGTATAGAGATGAGCATGAGTAGAAAGTCGAGTGCAGCGGGGCCGCGGGAGGGGGGGAGGCATGCAGTTAGCAAGTTCAGAAGAGCAGTCAGCGTGGAAATATCGATAGAAGATAGAAAGAGAGGCAACATTGCGGCGGAATTTAAGAGGTAGAAGACTATCAGTATGAGGAGGAGAGCTGATGAAACGAAGAGCCTTAGCCTCCACTCTGTCCAGAAGAGCTGTGTGAGTGGAGCCCCCCCACACATGAGATGCATACTCCATACGAGGGCGGACAAGGCCCCTGTATATGGACAGCAACTGTGCAGGAGAGAAGAACTGGCGGAGCCGGTACAGAACGCCCAGCCTCGAGGAAGCTGATTTAGTAAGAGATGAGATATGAAGTTTCCAGTTGAGATTTTGAGTTAAGGATAGACCGAGGATGTTTAGTGTTGAGGAAGGTGATAGCTGGGTGTTGTCAAAGAATAGGGGATAGTTGTTTGGAAGATTGTGTCGAGTGGATAGGTGGAGAAACTGTGTTTTTGAGGCGTTGAAGGACACCAGGTTCTTCTTGCCCCAATCGGAAATAATAGTAAGGTCTGAGGCTAAGCGTTCTGCAGCCTCCAGCCTTGAGTCGTTAAGTTCCTGAAGGGTGGGTCTTCTATTAAAAGAAGTTGAGTAATGCAGAGTGGAATCATCGGCGTAGGAATGGATAAGACAGTTCGTTTTGGAAAGAAGATCATCAATGAACAACAGAAAAAGAGTGGGAGATAGAACAGAACCCTGTTGGACACCACTGTTAATAGATTTAGGGGAAGAACAGTGACCGTCTACCACGGCAGAAATAGAACGGTCAGAAAGGAAACTGGAGATAAAGGTACAGAGAGAAGGATAGAAACCGTAGGAGGGTAGTTTAGAAAGCAAAGATTTGTGCCAGACCCTATCAAAAGCTTTTGATATGTCCAGCGCAATAGCAAAAGTTTCACCGAAACGGCTAAGAGAGGATGACCAAGAGTCAGTTAAGAAGGCTAGGAGATCACCAGTAGAACGCCACTTGCGGAACCCATACTGGCGATCAGATAGAAGGTCAGAAGTGGAAAGGTGCTTTTGAATCTTCCGGTTAAGGATTGATTCAAAAGCTTTAGATAGACAAGAAAGTAAAGCTATAGGACGGTAGTTTGAGGGATTGGAGCGGTCACCCTTCTTAGGCACAGGCTGTATGAAGGCATACTTCCAGCAAGAAGGAAAGGTAGATGTTGACAGGCAGAGGCGAAAGAGTTTGACCAGGCAGGGTGACAGCACGGAGGCACAGTTTTTAAGGACAATAGGAGGCACTCCATCAGGTCCATAAGCCTTCTGAGGATTGAGGCCAGAAAAGGCATAGAAAACATCATTTTGAAGAATCTTTATAACAGGCATAAAGGAGTCAGAGGGGGGATGAGTAGGAGGAATATGCCCAGAATCGTCCAGAGTGGAGTTTTTAGAAAAAGTTTGAGAGAAGAGTTCAGCCTTAGAGATAGATGAGACGGCAGTGTTGCCGTCAGGACTGAGGAGTGGAGGGAAAGATGAAGAAGTGAAGTTGGAGGAGATGTTTTTGGCTAGATGCCAGAAGTCACGGGAAGTGTTAGAGAAAGCAAGGTTTTGACATTTTCTATTAATGAATACCGCCGTACTAACCTATCACAGCCACCTTTAGTACTGATAATGGTTACGTAGACGAGTGGCGGCGCTGTTTACTAATAATGGTTACGTAGACGAGTGGCGGCGCTGTTTACTAATAATGGTTACGTAGACGAGTGGCGGTGTGGTGTCATCTGTCATCCGGTATCGTAAGACATCCCATCCTTAACTTCGCATCGCGGAACCCAATCTTTGCTATCACAAAGTAACTAAGTGAAGCATCAAGTGTAAAAAGTCCTCGGTCTATCCTTAACTCAAAATCTCAACTGGAAACTTCATATCTCATCTCTTACTAAATCAGCTTCCTCGAGGCTGGGCGTTCTGTACCGTCTCCGCCAGTTCTTCTCCCCTGCACAGTTGCTGTCCATATACAGGGGCCTTGTCCGCCCTCGTATGGAGTATGCATCTCATGTGTGGGGGGGCTCCACTCACACAGCTCTTCTGGACAGAGTGGAGGCAAAGGCTCTTCGTCTCATCAGCTCTCCTCCTCATACTGATAGTCTTCTACCTCTTAAATTCCGCCGCAATGCTGTCTCTCTTTCTATCTTCTATCGATATTTCCACACTGACTGCTCTTTTGAACTTGCTAACTGCATGCCTCCCCCCCTCCCGCGGCCCCGCTGCACTCGACTTTCTACTCATGCTCATCCCTATACTGTCCAAACCCCTTATGCAAGAGTTAACCAGCATCTTCACTCTTTCATCCCTCACGCTGGTAAACTCTGGAACAATCTTCCTTCATCTGTATTTCCTCCTGCCTACGACTTGAACTCTTTCAAGAGGAGGGTATCAGGACACCTCCCGAAACTGACCTCTTTGGCAACCTCTTTGGATTCTTTTTAGGAGCAGCGAGTAGCGGGCTTTTTTTTATTAATGTTTACTTTTTTGTGCCCTTGAGCTGTCTCCTTTGCTGTAAAAAAAAAAAAAAGTACCAAGGAGGACCTAAAAAGCGATGCAAAGCGAACAGGTCACAAGAAGAAGAAGAAGAGTGATTGTTGATATCCTAGTTATACACACATACGTCATCATTTGCTTTCATAATAATATAAATAAACTTGGGTGGGACAGATCCCGACAAGCAGTCGACAAAAGACACGGTACCGTGTCGAAATTCATGGATGTATTCAGGATGGGATGTCTCACGATCTTGGGATGTCTCATGACACCACAGCGGCGCTGTTCACCCCGCGGGGCGCACCACACCGGCGGCGGCAGAGGACCCGTGTCAGTGTCATCGTCATCATGGCTCGGCTCCCTGTGGTGTCACGTCGGCGCATGCAGGCGGTGTAAATAGCAAGTGTGTCTAGATGTACTTTTGTTTTACTTTTATGATTTGGTTCCGCGTCTCCGTCACTGGCTGTGTTCAGAGGGCATGTTGAACCCCCTTGTGACTGTTTTGTTTTACTTTTATGATTTGGTTCCGCGTCTCCGTCACTGGCTGTGTCCAGAGGGCATGTTGAACCCCTTGTGACTGTTTTGTTTTACTTTTATGATTTGGTTCGCGTCTCCGTCACTGGCTGTGTCAGAGGGCATGTTGAACCCCCTTGTGACTGTTTTGTTTTACTTTTATGATTTGGTTCCGCGTCTCCGTCACTGGCTGTGTCAGGGCATGTTGAACCCCCTTGTGACTGTTTTGTTTTACTTTTATGATTTGGTTCCGCGTCTCCGTCACTGGCTGTGTTCAGAGGGCATGTTGAACCCCCTTGTGACTGTTTTGTTTTACTTTTATGATTTGGTTCCGCGTCTCCGTCACTGGCTGTGTCCAGAGGGCATGTTGAACCCCCTTGTGACTGTTTTGTTTTACTTTTATGATTTGGTTCCGCGTCTCCGTCACTGGCTGTGTCCAGAGGGCATGTTGAACCCCCTTGTGACTGTTTTGTTTTACTTTTATGATTTGGTTCCGCGTCTCCGTCACTGGCTGTGTTCAGAGGGCATGTTGAACCCCCTTGTGACTGTTTTGTTTTACTTTTATGATTTGGTTCCGCGTCTCCGTCACTGGCTGTGTTCAGAGGGCATGTTGAACCCCCTTGTGACTGTTTTGTTTTACTTTTATGATTTGGTTCCGCGTCTCCATCACTGGCTGTGTTCAGAGGGCATGTTGAACCCCCTTGTGACTGTTTTGTTTTGCTTTTATGATTTGGTTCCGCGTCTCCGTCACTGGCGGTGTTCAGAGGGCATGTTGAACCCCCTTGTGACTGTTTTGTTTCATAGCAGGACACGGAGCAGGTGTTCTCTGGGACGGACGCCTCCTGATGTCCTAGAAGATGTGCCCCTGACAGTTTGTGCTGCACGCATTGTGTTATAATATTTATGTTCTGTTCTGTGTTAGCCAGGAACACGAGCCACGGGGCAGGACACACACACGCCCCCTGAGGCCGTCTGTGCATGTGCGGGGCGTTGTCGTGGCTCAGTGTTCCGTTCATCCTTCTGTTCCGTGTAGTCTTGGGGAGCATGGTGACAGTATCTTGTTGTTCGTACTGCAGTAGACGTAATGACTTCGTTTTCTGGAATGTGTATGTTAGCATTAACTCAGTAACGTCACTAACATGTTTATTTGTAAGTCGTTTCAAACTCCACTCACTAAACCTCTCTCTGGGAAAGGAGACTTAAAATGTATGATCACATATAAAACCTATTTACCTCTTAAACATACTTGGGGTTTGATCCTATATCTGCATGTTTTTGACGTCCATACAAAGCCGTGAGATACATTCCTTTAGGGGAGGTTGACTTAAATGATCACCAACACTCGAGCAACGTTCCCCTATAACACATCGGTTGTCCCAAGGTAGTGCAAGCAGACGGAGCATTGCCTTCACGGGCCTTGTAGCCACGTGGACCTCCCTGCTCGGTGCCGCCTCTCAGTACCTTCCCCTATTCCCCTGAAGGTGTTCGCCAGAGATGCGGACGTGGGCATGAACGGTGACCTGGACTACAGCATCAGGACCGGCAAGGGCAAGAAGGGCCGCTTCAAGATCCACCCGAAGACTGGCCAAGTGTACAGCAAGGCCTTTCCCCCGAGCAAGACCTTCGATTTAATGGTGAGTGCTGACATGCCTTTTTTTTTACAGCTAAAGAAACAGCTCAAGGGCAACAAAAAAAGGTGTAAAAAAAAGCCCGCTAATCGCTGTTCCTACAGAGACAAAAGTGATGAGCGGCCAAAAGAGGAGAGGTGTCTTGATACGCTCCTCTTGAAAGAATTCAAGTCAGAGGCAGGAGGAAATATAGACGAAGGAAGGCTGTTCCAGAGTTTACCAGTGTAAGGGATGAAAGAATGAAGATGCTGGTTAACTCTTACATAAGGGATTTGGGCAGTAGAATATTCGTGTAAAAATTGATCCCATGATAAGGTTGCTTCCCCTTACCTTAGCTATGATAACAGTAATTGGCTGAGACAAGATAAATCCCCTAGAAAACAGTATACCCCAAACTGTTCCCCATATTCCCGAACATTTCAGGGCTCAGGTCAGTATCTTGAGAAGTTTCCGCCGCTCACACCAACCATTTCAAAGGCCGAAGAGAAGGTTCATCGGGTTCTAATGAGTGTTTTTAGTTCCATAGTACAGATGATGGGTCAGACTACCACCAGGGTCATAAAACTACCCCTGGAAATGACCAAAACTCCTGCGAAAGCCTTGTCAAATACATGTGTCAGGTCGCCGGAATATGTAAGAATATGGCCCTCCCTGAGTTACACACCCACATTTGATGAGGATTTTGTAGAGGTTGCTATTGGTATTCCCATGGGTAGTTTTATGAGCCTAGTGATAGTTTGACAAGGCTTCTGCACCATGAACCAAAAGCCAACTCATTAGAACCCAATTAATCTCCTTTTCGGCTCTTGGAAATACTTGTGAGAACTGAAATCGTGTGAGAATACTGACGTGAATCAGTTTGTCTCACTCACACCTTCCCTCCTCCTCCTCCCCTTCAGAGCCTGGAAATACTTTTGTGAGAGATAGAATGAATATCTGACGTGAATCTGTTTGTCTCACACACCTCCCCTTCCTCCTCTTCCTCCCCTTCACAGCCTGGAAATACTTGTTGTGAGAGATAGAATCGCTTGGGAATATCTGACGTGAATCTGTTTGTCTCACTCACACACCTCCCCTTCCTCCTCTTCCTCCCCTTCAGAGCCTGGAAATACTTGTGAGATCTGAAATCGTGTGAGAATACGGACGAGAACTCCCTTGGCTCCCTAACACCTCCCCCTCCCCTTCTTCTTCCCCGTCAGATCCTGGAAACACTTGTGAGAGATTGCATCGCCTGAATATACGGATGGAATTTGTTTATTTCTTCCCCGTCAGAGCCTGGAAATACTTGTGAGATCTGAAATCGTGTGAGAATGCGGACGAGAACTCCCTTGGCTCCCTAACACCTCCTCTTCCTCCTCCTCCTCAGATCCAGGTGAAGGACAACGGGGCGCCGCAGCTGACGGCCACCACGCGGGTCCTCGTGCGTGTGATGGACGTGCCCGAGGAGTCTCCCAACCCGCCGGTCCTGCAGCCGCCGCCCCCCGCCCACGTGATGGAGACGGACGCGCCGGGCCACCTGGTGTCCTTCATCAACGCTCAGGACCCGGATAACGACACCTTGTGGTACTACATCACAGGTGAGGGACATATAGGGTTGCATTCTTAACCCGGTAGCAGCGACGGGCCAAATTTGTGCCATGATGATACATAATCTGATCACAAATGCATTGATATATATTATGAAATGGTTTGTGTGAGGGGTGATTTTTTATCATTTTTCTCGCTTGGAGGGACCATTAAGAAACTTGATCCCCGCTGCTACCGGGTTAAACATTTCGGAGCCCAAGCAAATCTATTTGACAAGACTTTCGTAGGAGTTGTGGGCATTTCCAGTAGTGTTATGACCCTGGTGTTACGTTGACCCTTCTTCTGTAACTTGATCCTAAAAAAAACGCTCATTAGAACCTGACTGATCTCCTTTTTGGCCTTTGGAAATTATTGATGTGAGAACCGAAAGCGTCAAGCAATACCGGTCGGAGGCCCTTGCTGATTTTGCTGCATTCCTATTCATACGGAGATGTGCACCGCCGCCACGCGCAGCTATTGCCTGTGCTCCCAACTGTACCTTTAGTCACCGCTTCTCCTCGTCTTGGTAGCCGGTACGAGTACAGGAACAGTGACCAGACGAACTGTTTACACTGGTCACAGAATGGCTGACTTTTTTTTTTTTTTTTTGTTGTTAGATCAGTATTTTTTTTAAAGGGAAATCCTTAGAAGAGTGACGTTTAGTTCTAGGTTACGATTTTCTCACTTTGTTTCCTTTGATAACGTGTTTTCTCTAATGGCCAGAAATACTTTTTTTTTCGCCTCTTTTTTTTTCGCTACAGAATGGCGACCGTAAGTTTTGGGTTGTATTAGTGATTTGAGGGAAAACAATACCTACTAAATAAGAGTTACCTAGTCACGTTTATTTCAAGGATGTGATTTGCTCGCTTCATTTCCTCAGCTAAACTGTTTTTCTACCGGTCAGAGTAACTTCTTTTCACGCTACGGACTGGCTACCTCACTCAGGTTTAGGGTGTATCGGTGACTGGGGGGAAATTTTTACCTAGGACATGTCTCGCTCGCTTTGTTTTCTTTGCTAACGTATTTTTCTACCGGTCAGAGTAACCGTTTTTCACGCTACGGAATGGCTACCTCAGTCAGGTTTTGGGTGTGTCAGTAAGTGGGGAAAAAGTATACCTAGGACATGTCTCGCTCGCTTTGTTTTCTTTGCTAACGTATTTTTCTACAGGCCAGAGTAACCGTTTTTCACGCTACGGAATGGCTACCTCAGTCAAGTTTTGGGTGTGTCAGTAACTGGGGGAAATAATACCAAGGACATGTCTCGCTCACTTCTTTGCTAACGTATTTTTCTAGCGGTCAGAGTAACCGTTTTTCACGCTACGGAATAGCGAACTCAGTCAAGTTTTGGGGTGAATCAGTAATTTTTGGGAAGAATAATACGTAGGATATGTTTCTCTGGCTTTGTTTTCTTTGTTAACGTGTTTTCTATCGTTCAGAGTAACTTTTTTTTTTACGCTACAGAATGGCTACCTCAGTGAAGTTTGGGGTGTGTCAGTAACTGGGGGAAAAATTATACCTAGGACACGTCTCGCTCGCTTCTTTGCTAACGTATTTTTCCATCAGTCAGAGTAACCGTTTTTTACCCTACAGAATGGCGAACTCAGTCAAGTTTTGGGGTGAATCAGTAATTTTGGGGAAGAATAATACGTAGGATATGTTTCTCTGGCTTTGTTTTCTTTTTTAACGTGTTTTCTACCGGTCAGAGTAACTTTTCTTTTACGCTACAGGATGGCGAACTCAGTCAAGCTTTGGGGTGAATCCGTAATTTTTGGGAAGAATTATACCTAGAATGTGTTTCGCTCGCTTTCTTTCCTTTGTTAACGTAATTTTCTACCGGTCAGAGTAACTGTTTTTTCACGCTACAGAATGGCGAACTCAAGTTTTGGATTGAATCATTAATTTCGGGGAAGAATAATACCAAGGATATGTTTTGCTCGCTCCATTTCCTTTGCGAACGTGTTTTCTACTGGTCAGAATATCCGTTCATACGCAACAGAATGGCTAACTCATCTTTGGGGGTTGAATCAGTAAATTGGGAGAGGAAAATAATGCCTTAGAGTTAGTAACGTATATCTCTATGGTGATCTGTTGTGTTCGCTTCGTTTCCTTCGATTACGGTTGTGTCCCGTCTCCTGGGATCTGTTCCCTTCTCCTATAATTCCTTCCCCTTCTGTCTCTCTCCGGCATATGACCACAGATGTTGCGCCGACTAAACGAAACTTTCCAACTTTTCCTTCGATTACACGTTTTTCTACCGGTCAGCATAACTTTTTACCTTACAGAATGGCGAACTACGTCAAGTTTTGGGGCGAATCAGTAATTTGGGATAAGTTTTGCTCGCTTCATTTCTTTTTTCTCGTGGGTAGAGTAACTTTTTTTACGCTACAGAATCAGTAATTTGGGATAAGTTTTGCTCGCTTCATTTCCTTTTTCTCGTGGGCAGAGTAACTTTTTTTTACGCTACAGAATCAGTAATTTGGGATAAGTTTTGCTCGCTTCATTTCTTTTTTCTCGTGGGTAGAGTAACTTTTTTTTTACGCTACAGAATCAGTAATTTGGGATAAGTTTTGCTCGCTTCATTTCCTTTTTCTCGTGGGCAGAGTAACTTTTTTTTTACGCTACAGAATCAGTAATTTGGGGAAAAACAATACCCAGGATATATTTTGCTCGCCTCATTTCCTTTGCTAACGTATTTTTCTCGTGGGCAGATTAACCTTTTTTTTACGCTTCAGAATGGCGAACTATTTAATTTTTTTGGTATATCAGAACTGTGGGGAAAAAATGATACCTAGGATATGTGTTGCTCGCCTCATTACCTTTGCTAACGTATCTTTCTCGTAGGCAGATTAACTTTTTTTCTTTTTACGCTACAGAATGGCGAACTCAGTTAAGTTTTGGGTATATCAGAACTGGGGGGGAAAATAATACCTAAGACATGTCTCGGTCGCTCTGTTTTCTTTGCTAACGTATCTTTCTACCGGTCAGAGTAGCTTTTCTTTTTACGCTACAGAATGGCGAACTCTAGTTTTGGATTGAATCACTAATTTGGGGGAAGAATAATACCAAGAATATGTTTCGCTCGCTTCATTTCCTTGGCTAACGTGTTCTCCACTGGTCAGAATATCAGTTTTTACGGTACAGAATGGCTAAGTCGGTCAAGTTTTGGGGTGAATCAGTAAATAGGGTGAAAATAATACCTATAAAGAGTTAGTAACGTTTATTGGGTATGCGGCGGCTGAGTGGTAGCGTGCTGGGCCCACATTCATCGCGTGATGGACGACGCGAGTTCGAATCACGCTACCACCTCGGATTTTTCAGTCACCGCCGAGTGGCTTAAAACTACCCACATGCTGTCCTGAAGACCACCCATCAACCCGGACTCTAGAGGAAACCGTCCAAGTGAATCAAGAACGAGTTCCGGGGGGCAGCATGAGCCAAGATAAGATGGCGCCACTATAAACACCTGCCAGCGCCAATACGGGCTGGGGCCGACTTCCATCCAGGCCCCTCAAGCAGGCCTACTGGCGCTATAGGCGTAGACGTAAAAAAAAAAAAATCTGCGGTGATCTGTTTTTTTCGCTACATTACCTTTGACACGTTTTTCTATTGGTACACTACAGAATGGCTAACTCATTTTTGTTTTGTTTTGTTTTTATGGTTGCATAAATACTTTTTGGGGGAAATCATACCCAAGGAATTGCTTCTACGATATGTTTTGCTCGCTTCCTTCCCTTTGCTAATGTGTCTTTCTCGCGGGCAGAGGGTGACGAGAGCGGCCGGTTCAGCATGGGCGTGGACTCTGGCCTGGTGAGCCTGGCCCGCCGCCTGGACCACGAGGAGCAGCACCACTACGCCCTCACCGTCACGGCCACAGACGGCGTCCACACCGCCGCCACCAAGGTCAGTGTGCGAGAGAGAGAGAGAGAGAACACAAAGAAACACAAGGAAGAACAAACAACAGCAGACCTGCTGGTCCTTACGAGGCTGTTTGTGACAAGCTACACTAACTATCTAATCAAAGGCGGAAGATGAAGGACAGCAAAGGCGAAGGCTCCTCCCCCCCCATCCCTCCAGCCAAAGCTGGCAGGAAAGGAAAAAGAACCATGCAGCATGGAAAAACTGCATGGAATTTATGTAGGAAAGAGGAAAGAACTACCATTACTGCTACCACTAACCGGGCGATAAAAGCGGACAAGGACACCAGTATTCGAAAGAACTTAACGTTATTACGACAATGAGTAATATCTTAGTTGCTGGTTGGATTCAAAATACTTGTCTAATCTATTCTTGAAGGCCGTAACTGTTGTACTATCAACGACATCACAGGGTAGAGAGCTCCAAACATTAACAACTCGATTGAAGAAGAAGTGTTTAGCTTCGTGCGACGAGAATCTTTTACCACTTATCTTCAAATTGTGATTTCTTCTTGTTCTATTTGATCGATCAATTGTAAAGTAATCTTCCGCATTAATATCACTGAATCCTTTAAACATTTTAAACACTTCTATTAGATCGCCTCGCATTCTTCGTTTTGATAGGCTGAATAAATTTACTTCTTTAAGCCTTTGTTCATATGATAAATTTCTCAACCTAGGAATCATCTTTGTTACTCTTCGTTGAACCCGTTCCAACTTTTCTATGTCTTTTCTGTAATAGGGAGACCAAAACTGTACACAGTACTCTAGACGGGGTCGAACCAACGAATTATACAGTTTTAATATTACTTTTTCCGATTTATTATTAAAGACTCGTCCGATGAAGCCAACCAATTTGTTTGCAGTTTTAACTACCTCTGAACAATGCTGACCGGGCTTTAAATCGCTTGATATAGTGATTCCAAGATCCTTTTCTTTACTTACTGCAGAAAGTTGTTGGCCATTCATTACGTACCGAACGCGATTGTTATTTTTTCCGATGTTCAACACTTTACATTTGTCAACGTTAAATTTCATTTGCCATTGATTGTCCCAACGTGCAAGTCGATCTAGATCTGATTGTAAACTTCCTCGTCGAGTGTCGCAGTTACTTTACTAGCAATTTTTGTGTCATCAGCAAATTTTGATACTTTGCAAGTGAGCCCATCATCGATATCATTAACATAAATTAAGAAGAGCATGGGGCCAAGCACTGATCCTTGAGGTACGCCGCTTCTGACATCGAGCCAGTTAGATGTAACACCGTTTAGAACTACTCTCTGTTTCCGCTCAGACAGCCAGTCCGCAAGCCAATAGTGAGAGACGAAAATATGTAATAAGAGATAGAATAGAGAGAGAGAGAGATGAAAATATGTAATAAGAGATAGAATAGAGAGAGAGAGATGAAAATATGTAATAAGAGATAGAATAGAGAGAGAGAGTGAGAGAGAGAGAGAGATAGAATAGAAAGACACGTAAATAGAGAAAAACAGAGAGGCTGTGTTTATAATTCTGAGCATCGTTTTCTCTCTCTCTCTCTCTCTCTCTCTCTCTCTCTCTCTCTCTCTCTCTCTCTCTCTCTCTCTCTCTCAATAAGATACTCGCTAACTGTTAACTCTTGCCCCACCGTGTTGTATTCCATTGCTCCAGCACAGAGCACACAGCACAGAGCACACAAACAACGTGACTCACTCCCGCCCGTAAACTTTTATTTTTACGCCGTCAAAATTATAGTCTCATGATGTCATCGGCCGGCGAGCTGAATGCGGTGCGGCCTCTCCCTCCCTCTCTCTCTCTATGTTAACCCCGGCGCCGTAACAAAGTGAATTTAAAGTACAATATTTTTCATGGCAGCTAATATTGTTTGTAAATTGTTAAAGCACTTTGTGACATATGCAAATTCGGGGCGACGGTTGCTCTTTTGTTTTTCGAAAGCGACACAAAGGCAAAATGCACTGCCCAGCCTGCGGTGAACTGCGACTAACGACGAAGTGTAGAGTTTTTGCCTTATAAACTAACTCTCCCTCCAAACTGAGTGCTGATGTATAGGGGCTTGTACCCTAACCAGCATGCCTCCAAGGTTGGCGTTATCAGACGCTTCCGCTTCTCACATCAGCAATTTCCAAAGGCCAAAAGGGAGATTAGTCGGGTTCTAATGAGTGTTCTTTTAAGCTCAATTAATGTACAGAGGAAGGGTCAGACTACCACCAGCCACCGTGCGTCCAAGGTTGGTGTTCTCAGTCGCTTCCGCTTCTCACATCAGCATTTCCAAAGGCCAAAAGGGAGAGTGGTCGGGTTCTAATGAATGTTCTTTTAGGTTCATGTTACAGAGGAAGGGTCAGACTACCACCAGGGTCACAAAACTACCCCTGGATATGCTCAAAACTCCCTTGTCAAATATGTGAGCTTTGGTTCCATAATATTTAAGAGATCAGTTGTGTTCTAATAAGTGTTTTTAGGTTCATGATATAAAGGAAGGACCAAACTATCACCAGGGTCATTCCGCTTCGATCCTGTGGCGGTATTTTAGCTCGAAGGTCTTGTGATACTTTACCTTTATGACTCGCGAATATGTCCTCCAAGTTACGGGCGGGCGCGGTGTTCTCCCATGACATATGTCTCGATGGTGAGTAGTGTGTTTACCCTAAGTCTATATACAGCAAGTCAGGTCATACGCAGGTTTGTGGGAGGAGACACGGCAGAGGCGTGGCTTATGCGTGACACTGCTTGAAGCCAAACTACTAAAGGTTTCAGGGCCGTGTCCCCTGTTTTTGCATATAAAACTTTAACAAAGCGTCGGACAAGGATGTTATTTTGGCAGTGGATGTTTGAGACCCCGACCTAATGGGCAGTATTATGATTCATTATACAAATGTGAAACCAATTCATCATTTTGCCCATTTGGTCGGGGTCTCAAACATCCACTGCCAAAAGAAAATCGTTGTCCGACGCTGTGTTAAAGTTTTATTTATGAAGAACACGGCCCTGAAACCGTTAATGAAGAATTTAGAAAAAGGGATTTAGAGAAAACGAAGAAAGGCGGACTAATTTAGATCAACCGCTTCATCATGCCCTCCCTCACACTCCACACTGCCGTTTGTAGGCAATGGAATTACAGTCATGCAATAGCACAATAATAAGACATTTTTTCGTCAGTGGCTTGCCTGAACGCGCTGTGAAAGAAGGCGAGAATGCACATCCAAAGAGCACATACGGCCGTAACTTTAGTCACCCCTGAACTGGCGGGTATTTTTTTTTTTAGCTTCAAGTGACGTCATCCCGCTGCTCCGCCCCAAAACCGCCTCCTGCGCGTACCGGTCGCAGTTTTGAAGCAGAGTGACTTGACTTGGTATATATAGACTTAGGGCCGTATTACTAAACATTTCGCCGCCCAAGTACACATATTTGACAAGGCTTTCGTATGAGTTTTGGGCATTTCCAGGAGTAGTTTTATGACCCTGGTGGTAGTGTGACCCTTCCTCTGTACCGTGAACTTAAAGAAACACTCATTAGAACTCAGTTGATCCCCTCTTTGACCTTTAGAAATACAGATGTGAGAAGCGAGTATGTCTTATAATACCGACCTAATTAGTGTTTACCGATGAGCGGAGGGGAGCGCGGGCCGGGCCGTTGCATCGTAAAGCAGACTAATACCGCTGCAAGTTGTTATCACCGGGCCGTTTGCTGCCTCACGCTACTAGCGGCGGTATTCTCAGACGCTTCCACCTCTCACATCAGTCACTGCCAAAGGCCGAAAAGGAGATTTATATTGTTGTAAAGAGTGTTATTTAGGGTCATGGTGCAGAGGAAGGGTCAAACTACCACCAGGGACATAAAACTACTGATGGAAATGCCCTCAACTCCTACGAAAGCCTTGTCAATTGTGTGTGCTTAGGCTCCGAAATTTTTAAGCATAGGGCCCAGGGTCGCTATTCTCAGACCCCTCCGCCTCCACATCAGTCATTTCCAAAGGCCGAAAAGAAGATTTATATTGTTCTAATGAGTGTTTTTTTAGGCTCATTATACAGAGGAGGGGTCAAACTACCACCAGGTTCGTAAAAGTACCCCTGGAAATGCCCGCAGCTCCTCCGAAAGCCTTGTCAAATGTGTGCTTGGACGCCGAAATTTCTAAGTATAGGGCATAGTGAACCTATCCTCAGACGCTTCCGCCTTCACATCAGTCATTTCCAAAGGACGAAAAGGAGATTTATATGGTTCTAATGAGTGTTTTTTTAGGCTCATGGTGCAGAGGAAGGGTTAAACTCCCACCAGGTTCATAAAAGTATCCTTCCAAATGCTCAAACTACCACCAGGTTCATAAAAGTAGCCCTGGAAATGCCCGCAGCTCCTCCGAAAGCCTTGCCTGATACATGTGCTGGGTCGCCGGAATGTTTAAGAGTAAGGCCCCAGAGATGTTCGTGACTGAAAGCGTCGCCAACTTTTAGTGATATCGAAAAAGTGGCTTATTGATCCGTAGGTTTCTTCATATTCTCTAGAGGATGCAGTATTAGATGGTAACGGTGGTGTTTTGTTTGTTCGTTTGTTTGTTTACAGCAAGGGAGACAGCTCAAGGGCAAAACAAAAAAGCAACAAAAGAAGCCCGCTAGGCGCTGCTCCAACAAGACGAGGCTGAGTAAGAGGCCAAAAGAGAGGTCAAAACGTGTGGAAGAGTTTCATCGCATCAAACACTCATCAGCCGCCTGTCAGATGAGCCAAATAATTATAAGCTGCGGATGACCAAGACTGTGGCTGCTATAGTTTGTACGCCTCGTTACGCTCGCATTGTGCTACCTCAAGTGTTGTTTGATCTCTCTCTCTCTCTCTCTCTCTCTCTCTCTCTCTCTCTCTCTCTCTCTCTCTCTCTCTCTCTCTCTCTCTCTCTCTCTCTCTCTCTCTCTCTCTCTCTCTCTCTCTTTCGTTTGATAAAGTCCCACATAAGCGTTTGATAAAGTCCCACATCATAAATTACTTTATAAATTAAAGCAAATAGGCATTGACGGTCAAGTAAACCAATGGATCGCGAATTGATTGAGCAACAGACAACAAAGAGTTGTGATTGACGGATTTAACTCAGAGTGGGCGCCGGTCACTAGTGGCGTCCCTCAGGGCTCGATTCTTGGCCCAGTGCTCTTCATTATTTACATCAACGACGTGGATGTTGGACTCAATAATCGCATTAGTAAATTTGCAGACGACACAAAGATTGGTAACTCGGTTCTCACTGACGAAGACAGGCAAAGCCTCTAAGAGGATTTGCACAAAATTTCAGCTTGGTCGGATAAATGGGAGATGCCCTTTAACGTAGACAAGTGCCAGGTCCTTCAAGTTGGAACAAAAAATAAAAAGTTCGATTACGAAATACGCGGCGTTAAACTCACAAGCGTTCAATGCGTTAAGGACCTGGGGATTAAAATCGCGTCAAACCTCAAATTCTCACATCAATGCATCGATGCAGCAAATAAAGCGAACAGAATGTTGGGCTTCATTAAAAGAAACTTTTTATTCAAGAATAAAGATGTAATACTTCCGCTCTACAATAGTTTAGTCAGACCCCACTTGGAATATGCGGTACAGTTTTGGTCTCCCCACCATGCAAAGGACATTGCTAAACTAGAAGGTGTTCAGCGTCGAGCAAAAAAAAATGATCCCTTCCTTGCGCAACAAATCCTACGAAGAAAGGCTTTCCACCCTTAACATGTTCTCTCTTGAGAAACGTCGCCTCCGAGGAAAACTGATCGAATGTTTTAAAATACTTAATGGTTTCACGAATGTAGACAGAACAAAATTGTTTATGATCGATGACACTTTGCGAACGAGGAACAATGGCACAAAACTCAAATGTAGACAAGTAAACTCAGACTGCACCAAAATTTTCTTCACCAACGTTGTAGTGCGAGAATGGAATAAGCTCCCACCATCAGTGGTCCAGTGTAACACGATTGACTCCTTTAAAAACAAGCTCGACCGTCACTTCCTTGAACTTAATATTAACTAGAGTAGAAAAGCAACGTTTTGGAGCCATCTGATTAATGTAAAATCACTTAGGTTTAAGGACAGACCACCTAGTCTGGACCATGGGGTCTGTGTGGTCTGATTTTCTATGTAAATCTATGTAAATCTCTCTCTCTCTCTCTCTCTCTCTCTCTCTCTCTCTCTCTCTCTCTCTCTCTCTCTCTCTCTCTCTCTCTCTCTCTCTCTCTCTCTCTCTCTCTCTCTCTCTCTCGTTATAGTTATAGTTATAGTTATCTCTACAACAGTCCTTTACACACAACACACAATTCACTTCAGCTGTCCGTCATTTCCCTTTGGCTAACGTAACCACTTGGTGCCTCCCTTGCCGCAGCTCGTGGTGGAGGTGATGGACGCCAATGATCACTGGCCGGTGTTCAGCGCCAGGACCTACGAGGGTGCCGTGAGCGAGGACGTGGCGCCGGGGTCCACCGTGGTCACCCTGCAGTGCCGAGACAGGGACCAGTCACCCACGGCGTCCTCCGCGGTGTACTTCACGCTGCACCACGCCCAGGCCTTGGCGTCCCAGGGCCTCTTCACCGTGGACTCGTTCACTGGTGACCTCATCGTGGCCGAGCCCCTGGACAGGTCAGACGAGCAGCTGGCGTGTCAAGCTGCAAGAAACAAAGATGAATAGTCTTGCTGTCTGAGTATACTGAATGCAGTTATTGAACATGTGATAACCTTGAGGCTCATCTCCACGTAGGGAGGTGTCCAGCGTCCACGAGCTGACCGTGAGCTGCAGGGACCGCGGCCGACAGGAGAACGCAGACTTTGCCCGCGTGTCCGTGACGGTGGAGGACGACAACGACCACGAGCCCGTCTTCCTGGAGCCCATGATCATCGCCAAGGTGAGTACACTGTGCCTGCGGCGGCTCGTGCACCGCCGCCTCAACCGACACCAGTTACCTGACCTGTGAAATATCGCCGGAGTTGAAGAATACTTTTCGTAAGTATTATAGGAAGTTAATTAAAGCAACTACATCACTATTATACACAGAAAACGTATAAATAGGCGATTCATATCTAATCCAGAGAAAAAAGTTTGTATATGACGAACGTTCCAACATAATA
>NW_026111941.1:137500-225000 GCF_024679095.1 Eriocheir sinensis
GAGCGACTGGTCTGTATCGATACCGGTACCGAGCAGTCTGGTACCGGTACCGTACCGTATAGCTGGTACCGTCAGTACCGGTACTGGTACCGGTACCTGCCCACCCCTATTGAGAACTTGAGAGGAGTCTGCTTGTGGCCGTGGAGAGGGAGAGTGCCCGTGTAGTATCTCGATTTTTTGGGGTTAATATGGCTTTGTGTGTGGTAGATGGGCGCAGCAATCACTTCAGGAAGGACAATAGTTTATATGGATCCCTTGTGAGCTTGAAGATAGATGTAATAGTGGCGTAACCTCTGCAGAAGTTATTGGTACTCACTGGATGACTCAAGGATGTGTCGGGTAAGTGATGTTCAAGTCTCTGGTATAACAAGAGTGTTTTTTCCCTCGTTGATCTAAATCGTATGTGATTCAGTTCGTAGGGGGTGAGAGTAAGAATAAGACTACAGTAATAGGCTGTCTGCAATGTCGGCGAAGACTATGCCAAGGGAGTGTGTTCAGCGCGTACGAGTAGGTTTGGGCAGACTGAAGCTTCGCCGGGAATGAGCACCGCAGTAACGAGCCACCTTGCCTGTTACCTTCTTCTTTTGAGCTGTTCCGCTTTGTATCGCTGCTTAGGTCCTCCTTGGTACTTCTTGACACTTGGGGTTGTATTTTAAAACATTTCGTCGCCCAAGTACACATATTTGACAAGGCTTTCGTATGAGTTTAGGACATTTCCAGGTGTAGTTTAATGGCCCTGGTGGTAGTTTGACCCTTCATCTGTACCGTGAACTTTAAAAAACACTCAATAGAACCCAATTGATCCCCTCTTTGACCTTCAGAAATAGTTGATGTGAGAAGCGAAAGTGTCTTCTAACACCAACCTTAGATACTTCCCGACGCACTCTTGGTTACTTCACTGCGTACACTTATATACTTCACCCTGCACTGAGCTCTATTTTTCTGGCCACTTTGCTTCCGCTGCGGGAGGGAGCCCAAACCCGGCGGGGCAGCGTCTCCGGCTAAATGCCCTGCCCACTCTGCGGTGAAGTGCGATTAACGACTAAATGCTGAGTTTTTGTATTAGAAATTAACTTCCCGCGCATAAAGAGTGCTGATAGGGGCATTTCCCTAACCAGCATGCGTCAAAGGTTGATCTTCTACGACACTTTCGCCTCATCAACACTATCCAGAAGGGAGATCAGTCTAATTCTAATGAGCAGGGAAGCGTCTGCGGCCCATCGTGTTGAATGGAGCAGGGAACAGGAATGATTGAGTGCCGTTTTGAGTGTAAATGGAATGGTTGATATGCGAGGAAAGAGAGAAAAATTTAGTTGTTTTAGGGAAACCTGCATGGAAACGTTGAGAGAATAATGAGTTAAATGGTGAACGAGTGCTTCATATTGGAAGGTACGAATGAGAATGTAGAATGGCGAAGTGTGAATGATGTACTTAAGGTTGTATTCGAGGAAGCTGCGCGAAACAGTTGAAGGATGATGGAGTAGGTATTATGGTAACAGTAAGTGCGTGATAGTGGAAGGTGTGGATGAGTGCTGCCGAGACATGTTTGGGTGAGCTGCTCAAGGTAGACAGGTGGTTTGGGTGAGCGGGTGAGGAAGAGCGATGTACTGATTCTGAAGACAGAAACAGGAGCTTGGCTGTTCAGTGTCCTCAAAAGTTTTGCCCACCTCGTGAGCGACAGATTACCAAATGAGTGAAGACATGATGAGGTAGATACTGCTAACCGTAATTGGTCCTATGTGTTTGTTTGTTTCCCTGCACTCGGGGTTATTCGTTGCTTTTCCCTGTCCCTCAGGTAATGCTGGAGGAATCTTCAACATTGACACTGCCCTCGGCGTGATCAGCCTCACCCGAACCCTGGCCGAGGCCCAGCCCCCGGAGTACCTGCTGCTGGTGCGGGCCACGGACCACGCCGCGCAGGCCCGCGCCGCCTCGGTGCCGGTCCGGGTCATGGTGACCGCCTCGCAGAGCTCGCCGCCCTCCTGGCAGGGCAATAAGCCGCACGTGGAGGAGGTCGGGGAGTGGGTGGCGGTGGGCACGGCCCTGGCGCGCGTCACGGCGTCCTCACCGTCGGCCCTCCACTACTCGCTGACGGGCGGGAATGAACACAGCGCCTTCGTCATCAGCCCCGCCTCGGGGGTGGTCAGCGTGGCCACGCCCCTGGACTACGAAACCACCTCCTGGTACAACCTGACCATCACGGCCACCAACCTGGTGAGTCCCTGTCCCGCCTGGTACGCGAGGAAAACACTCAACAAATGTTCATTACAAGGAGGATATTCTTTTCAGGGGGAGAAATCACAGGTACTCAGCGATCTAGATCCAGACAGAGTAGTTTGGCCCAGAGAAATGTGTATAGGCCTAGACGTCAAGCCATTACCAAAAAAAGGCAATTCATAGTCTGTGAATCTAGAATATCTAGTCTAGGGAAACTTGACTTCTCTTTTCACCACTAATGTCGATATTATCTGAAGCATTTCTGCCACTCCTTATAAACACAGCCTCAGATAAGATATTACCCACATGCTGTCCTGATCTTCAATCAACCGTCACTTCAGCGACTTCGGTAAAGAGCGCTACAGGCAGCACACAAAAAAGTGGGTTTCAGCGCTGGTGTTCTGCCATGGTGACGCGCCCCCTAACCCTCCCCCAGGCCGGGGTGTCCCGCAGCACGTGGCTGGGCGTGACGGTCCTCGACGAGAACGACTGGTGGCCGGAGTGGGAGCGACTTTCCTACCACGGCAGCGTCCTGCAGACCGCCGGCCGCAGCGCCCCCGTGCTGGCCGCCCACGCCCACGCCCAGGCCAGCCCCAGCCAGCTCACGGTGACCGCCCGGGACCGTGACCAAGGCTACAACGGCAGAGTGACCTACACCATCGTGGAGAAGGACATCACAAAGTTGTTTTCAATCAACCGACACACAGGTGAACGTTTGGGATTGTTTAATTAAAGGCACTCTGCTGAGTGAATACAGGCACGCGGGGAGATAAACGTCCCATTCCCTCACTAATCAACGTTCCTCCTGCAGCCAGGAACATTACCACCCAATTCTGGTTTATGCTGCCTGCCACAGGAAGGGTTCAGCCACACTGTTTCTTCCCTCACTGCCTCCAAGTGATACTTTGTTTTACTGTTCATCTAAATTTGCCGAATAAATGGTTCGCCCTTTATGTTGTCCTGCTGCACAGACTTTACTCTTCATTATTCTTTCCTCCTTTGTTAAGATTACAAAGTATTTTCAGTTTTCATCCTCTTTATAGCAAATCTCTGTAGCTGTGTGTGTGTGTGTGTGTGTGTGTGTGTGTGTGTGTGTGTGTGTGTGTGTCAAAAGTGAGTAAAAGAAAGTAGGAAAACAGCAGCAGGCAATATATATATATATATATATATATATATATATATATATATATATATATATATATATATATATATATATATATATATATATATATATATATATATATATATATATATCTACACACACACACACACACACACACACACACACACACACACACACATATCCATGCCTGATGCTGTTTTCCTACATTTTAGACTCACTTTGAGAGGATAATTTTTTTCTAGACATGTTAGCTGTCCACCACTCCTGAAGACAAGTAACACTAACTGTACCTCATCCTCCACACCCTTCAGGAGCTGTGTGGGTGTCTGGCAGCCTGGACACAGTGGCCGGCACCACAGTGAGGCTGAGTGTGTGGGCCACGGACAGGGGCAGCCCCGGCAGGTGTGTGGCGCCCGCCCCAGTCTTCATCACGGTGAGGGAGGTGAAGGCTGCCCCAATGGCCTTCCCCAAGACCCACTACTCAGCCGTCCTCTACCTGCCAACCTACCCTGGTGTGAGGGTGTTCTGCCTGGGCCGGGAGGAGCAGCCACGCCACCACGTGGATGTGAATGATATCACCGATATTTCATATTCCATCGCTGCCGGTGACGACAGAGAAAACTTTGTGTTTGACAACGTGAACAAGTGTGTCAAGGTCCAGGACCAGTACAGCCTCAAGCCTCAGTACAACCTCACCCTCCAGGCCAGCGACGGGGCCGCCTCGTCCACGGCAACAGCAGAGATTATAATTGATGAAGCGCCGCTGTCTACTCTGGTCTTCACTCAGGACCAGTACTGGGCCAACGTCATTGAGAACTCCACTAAGGAGATGAATGTTGCTGCCCTGGGAGTGAAGGGTCAGCCGCTCAACCATCACGTCCGCTACTCAATTCTCAACTCAAACATTAAATTTGAAATCCACCCGACCGCTGGCGTCATCAAGACCACCGGCAAGTCCTTTGACCGGGAGGCAGAGGACCACTACACGCTGGTGGTGGAGGTGAGTCCGGGGCCAGCGCAATTATTATGACCTCAGTGTTCTTGTACTGGACTGTTATTACCAAGACTCAGTGCACTATAATATCATCATCTTTTGTTTTTTACTAATCATAAACCCTTACCTGGAAATCAGCAAATTTTAAGACTTGCAGCATGGGACCTTAAATAACATGAAACTTGTTTGGCTCAGAGGACATTGATCATTCTCCCCATTCATCTTATGCATTGGCCCTCAGACCTCTGTTGCATCTACTTGTATTTGCTTTTGTCTTACTGCTGTTCATCCTCTTGTGGTTCAGGCGCAGGACATTGAGGGCACAGCAAACGTGGCCCATGTGCTGGTCCACGTGGCGGTGATGGACGTGAATGACAACGAGCCGGTGTTCCTCAACCAGCCCTTCCACGCCCTGGTGTCCACCGTGTCTCCGCGCAGCCACGTGGTCACTAAGGTGAGCATAAGAGCCCAAGCAGATCTTTTTTGTCAGACACATGCCGGGCATAACTTGTGCTCTCCATAAAGTAGTAGGTTCCTCCATGATCAAGCAGTGAACCTTTGCAGTGACTCCCAAAGTTATGTAATTGTTGATTATGAGATGGTCCTATTACCAAGCCCTTTCCCTTGTGTCTCCAGGTGCAGGCAATAGACGCTGACTCTGGGGAGTTCGGAAGTGTCCGCTACGAGCTGGTGCGAGGCAGCGGTGAGCTCTTCGCCGTGAATAAGAAGACGGGTGAAATTTCCCTGAAGCAGACCCTGATGGCGGCCGACAAGACCTACAGCCTCACCGTTGCTGCCTACGACGGGGGAAAGCCTCCCCTCAGCTCACAGGCCCATGTCCTCATAAGGTGAGTCACGCAGCCAGGACCACCTTGCCTTGGGTCAGGCCTGTTAGCCTCAGGGTTCTTCTTGTGTTGAAGATGTTAACCTGCCCGTCACGGGTCCCCAGGGTGGTGTCTTCTGAAGGGCCAATGTTCACCGCCGCACGGTACGAGGCAGCCGTGCCAGAGAACGCCGCCAAGGGCACGCCCGTTGTAAGGGTGGAGGCCGCTAGCCCTTCCGGGGAGCCCATCATGTACACCATTGTGGCCGGCAACACCGAGGAGCTGTTCGGCCTCGACTATTCCACAGGTGGGGGCACCATGGCAGGCAGCAGCAAGGCCTTTAGTGGCAGTGGCTCACCTTGCCCAGAGCACACCAGTATTAGTGATGACACATGCCTTGTTGATCTTAGAGTTACACCACCACTGAAATCTTACTAACACATGAGCTGCCTCACTGATGTTGACCTTGAGAGGTGTGTAGGTAAGGTGAGAGGCAGAGGGAGACCCGGCGTGCCAGCCGTCCAGAGTGAGAACTGTTGGACACTTGCTAACTCTTATAAATCATAGTTGTTCCACCATACCTTGGAGCACTTCATTGTGATTGGCCTTAACATGAGTGTCAATGAGTAGTGCAACCAGTAACACGAGTTTCCCAGCTGCTAATAACTGTGACCTTGCAAAATTATCTGCCACTGACAGAAGCTTTCTTCCTCCTCCATGGGAAAGGGACAAACTTGATTGCTGGTTTTTTTTTTTTGTTGTTGTTGTTTTTGTTTATATGTTTATTTTTATGTGGGGACCGTACTACTGCCACATGTTCCAACCTGATCAACTTAGTTTCTTCATCATCTCTTAGTCTGTGTAGTGAAATGCCAGTCTAGTGTTTTCAGCTGCTCCCAAGGCTGTCTCTCGTTAATGTGTCTTTCAGGTGACAGGGGGCTTTGTGGTGCAGTGGTTAGCACACTCGGCTCACAACCGAGAGAGCTTGGGTTCGATTCCCGGGCAGAATGGAAAAATTTGGGCGGCGTTTCCGATACCCTACGCCCCTGTCCACCCAGCAGTGAATGGGTACCAGGTATTAATCGGGGGTTGTGTCCCGTCTCCTGGGATCTGTTCCTTTCTCCTATAATTCCTTCCCCTTCCGTCTCTCTCCGGCATATGACCGCATGCAGATGTTGCGCCGACTAAACGAAACTTTCCAAACTTTCTTTCAGGTGACAAATTATTCCATGCCTTTCTCCTCCTCCTTTTTTTATTGTCAGTTCTCATTGAGTAATCCCATGGCAGCCTTTCAGTACAGTCACCCATTTCCAATAACTTCATTAAATTTCACCGTCTACTCCTGGTTCCTCTGATAAATCCTGTCATGATCACCCTGCGGACTTTTACAATCCTCAGCTTCCATTGATTTTGTGATCTTTGTATCATCGCAAACAGGCTTGTATATCTGCCCATCCCTTCCACCATGTCATTAACACAATGGGTGCCAGCACTGTGCCCTGGGAAACTCCACTTATTCCTTCCCTCCACCCTGACATATTGTCGTAGATTACTTTCCTCATCTGTCGGTCTCTCAGAAAGTCTTTTGTCTACTCTGCTATTCTCCCTGTCAGTCCTTATATATTCTCCTGCTTTCATATTAGTCTTGTGGTAGTATTTTGTCTAATGCCTCGTCCAGATCTAAGTACACACAAACCACCCAACTGCCTCCCTCCTGTAACATGTCCATTACCCTTGCATCTTCCCTTCACCCACCTGCTTGTCCTTACTCATACATCATGAAAAAAAAATGTATCTCTTTGTCATCCCTGAACCTCCGTACTTTGCTTCATGAAAGGTTTGTCTGCTTTCCCAGGTGGCAATGCAGTGGATCTTGAATGTAAGTATTTGTTTTATCTTCCCGTTTTGTCCTACTTGTTCAGTGTAAATATTTATGATGAAGCCTTCCTCCCGGGCACTGTGACAGCTCTGAGTCGTGTGCCGGGCCAGGAGCACAGGCTTATGTTTAAAGGGCCTGAGGTGGATGGTTGAGGTGGATGGATTTAATTTTTCTTTGTACATAATTTTCAGAAATTACTGCACGAGAAGCCTTATAAAGCATGACCGCGTATTTCTGGAGTAATAGTTAAACACCAATATGTGGATAATTTAAGGAACAGAAAAAAATTGTCATCAGTAGGAGGAAAATTTGATAATAACCAAATAAAAGGTGAGAGAGAGAGAGAGAGAGAGAGAGAGAGAGAGAGAGAGAGAGAGAGAGATTCCTTTCATGCTACACATTTGTGCTTCATCGTTGCCTTGTAATATCAGTGATTATGATTCATTTAGATGCAGTGTGTGTCCTAAACATGCCTGATCATGTTCCTGGTTGATGTGTTCCCGCCATGAAGTGCAAACCCTTGCAATCAGAAACTCCTCAGCTTACCCGCCTGTGTTTCGGGCAGCCAGACGCTTGTTTGCCGCACACAGCGTTTGCTCACCCACCCTGCTTTATATATATATATATATATATATATATATATATATATATATATATATATATATATATATATATATATATATATATATATATATATATATATATATATATATAAAACAAGATGCAGAAATTATAGTTTCCAAGCCCTCCATGTAATGCCTTCTGCCACCAAGTGCCTTGATGCCCCCGAACAGTGTGTTATTGACGACTTTGCACCACATGACCATATATATTTATATATATATATATATATATATATATATATATATATATATATATATATATATCTATATATATATATATATATATATATATATATATATATATAACCTCGGTTTACGAGTTTAATTCGTTCCGAATATTGTTCACACACCGAAACGCTCGTAAACCAAAACGAATTTCCCATTGAATTAATGTAAATCCCTAATGCGTCCCATATCTCAAAAAATATTTATATAATCATTTTACATGTTATTTTTAACAGAATTAAGTAATTTTTTCTAAAAAATAGCGATGATTAATAATATGGAACACAAATCAATGTGTTACGGTTGTTACGGAGACTCCTGCAACCGCTAGCTACGCCCGAGGGGTAGGCTTCGCCCGGGGGTTTAGTAGCCGCAGTCTCCCTATTCTCGAGGCACCGGAACTACGTTCGACCACCCAAAGTCACTTATATTAAGTCAAGTCATACGCAGCTTTGTGGGAGGAGACACGGCAGAGGCGTGGCTTATGCGTGACGCTGCTTGGTGCCAAACCAGAGAATGTAGAATATAGGATTTAGAGAAAACGAAGGAAGGCGGACTAATTTAAATCAAACACTTCAACATCCCCCCCCCCCCCCCCACACCCCACACCACCGTTTGTAGGCATTGGATTTACAGTCACGCATAGCATAATAAAAAGGCATATATTTTCATCAGTGACTTGCCTGAACGCGCGGTGAAAGAAGGCAAACATGCACATCCAAAGTGCATACCCGGCCGCAATTTTAGTCACTCGTGAACTGGCGGGTATTTGGAATCAAGTGACGTCATCCCGCTGCTCCGCCCCAAACCGCCCCTGCGCGTACTGGTCGCAGTTTTGAAGGCAGAGTGACTTGACTTGTTGTAAGTGACTTTGCGACCACCAACGTGAAGCTAACCCGACGTATCGTCCGAGATGGAGTGTGAACGGGAGTCTGTCACGTCCAGGAGAGCATGCAATATGCCGAGGCTCGCCCTCCGTTCCTGTTGCGAGCATAGTAGCCACCGTTCCTGTTTTCTTTGCAGCACCGTGCCTTTTAACCATCTTTCTGGGGGACATTGTTAAAGCACAAAGAACTCACACTGTAGTGCTGAAAACACACTGTAGTGCTGAAAACATGACACGAGCGCACGGATGCTATTTCTACGAGTTTACAACGCGGAGTGAGACTAGAGCCGTCATCTGGCGGTCAGGAATTATCCTAGACTAGAGCGCAGACCTCCGTCCTAGGGCTCAATGCATTCAGGCTAAAAATCGGGCCAACAGAGTACTGGGTTTCATCTCAAGGAGCGTAAGCAATAGGAGCGCTGAAGTCATCCTCAAACTTTACTTAGCACTAGTTAGACCTCATCTCGATTATGCAGTTCAGTTCTGGTCCCCCTACTATAGAATGGATATCAAGATGTTAGAATCTGTTCATAGGAGGATGACAAAGATGATTCAGGGGAAGAGAAACTTGCCTTATGAAGACAGGCTGAAGCATTTAAATCTACACTCTCTAGAAAGGCGAAGGTTGCGAGGAGACTTGATCGAAGTCTATAAATGGATGAAGGGCTTTAATAAAGGGGATGTCAATAGGATTTTGAAAGTAAAAGAGCCAAGGTAGGACGCGTGGCAATGGTTTTAAGTTAGACAAATTCAGATTCAACAAAGACATAGGCAAGAATTGGTTCACTAATAGAGTGGTGGACGAATGGAACAGGCTTGGGAGCCATGTTGTGGGTGCCAATACCATAGATACATTCAAGAAGAGGTTAGATAAAGCAATGGATGGTGAGGTAAGGTGGGGTTGAGTGTACAGGAGCTGCCTTGTGTAGGCCAACCGGCCTCTTGCAGACTCCTTACGTTCTTATGTTCTTATGTTCTTATGCACTCTGGATACATTATTGAACCATTAACACTTTGACATGACACTTAATGAATGTCTGCCAGTTTTGTTGATCATAAGTACATGAAGTGGTTGCTGCCTTCTGTTTCCCTGCCTGCCTTGACAACTTATCACTAGAAAACATGTACACAGACATTTCTCATGATGTTCATAAGATGTGTGTGTGTGTGTGTGTGTGTGTGTGTGTGTGTGTGTGTGTGTGTGTGTGTGTGTGTGTGTGTGTGTGTGTGTGTGTGTGTGTGTTTGCATCATTCATTATCCCTGCCAACACATTTTTTCATTTTTCCCTCCATACACTTGCATGAACCTTGTTATATAAAACAGTTTTTATATGGTACTGGTGAGGTGTTTAGTCTGAGTATGTTGGCATTTACTGGTCCAGCACTGCTTCCCTCACTGGTCTTAGCACACAAAGGTAATGGTGTCGCCCTGTGTCCAGGCGTCGTCCAGACCACTGCCCTGCTGGACTACGAGGCCTCCGCCAGCCACAACCTGACGGTGCGGGCGCGGGACCCCTTCACCGGGGCCACACGGACACCCACGTCACAGTCGCAGTCACGGACGTCAATGACAACCCGCCGGAGTTCAGCCGTTCCGTCTTCAAGGGAGACGTGTCGGAGGCTGCATCACCGGGCCACGTGGTGCTGCAGGTAAATTACTTCAGCAAATATTACAGGTTTTTCCACTTTTTTTAATATGAAAATTTGACCATAAACTCTTTTATAAATATTGATTCCCATTCACTGCCTAGTAACATTTCATTGTTAATCAATCAAAAATGGATCTTATGCATAAGTTTGATAAGCTGATCGAAAAATCAAAAGTTTGAATTCTTTTTGCATTGTCAAGACACCTTCACCCTCTGCCTTGTACAGGTCTCGGCAAGTGACGTGGACACGGGGCCGGGCGGTTCAGTGCGCTACTCGTGTGTCATGGAGTGTGGCAGCTTTGAGGTGCGTGCCCTGGACGGTGCCGTCACACTCACCAAGGAGCTGGATGCAGAGACTGAGGCTCAACACGTGCTGACTGTGCTGGCCACGGACTCAGGCATACCCCAGCTCTCCTCCACCGCCACAGTGGTTATTGACGGTAAATTACATGTAGACAGTAAACACTTATATAGCCAGACTAGTTGGGCCAAAGGCAAGTTGTATGCATGAAGTTTCCATATGCTTGAGGTACTGAACGTTATGGCTGACAAAGAAGGTATATTCCCACACCAGCTGGTTTTTAGAGTGGGTTCTCAACCTTGGTATGCATCCAGACAGTAAATTAAGTAATAGAAAAAATATGAATATAGAAAACCACTTTTTTCGATTATAAATATTTGATTAACATCCTGCCAACTCTGGGCAGGACACGCATGTAGGAGGGGGCAGAACAAGTGGACAACAGTAACTACAGTATATCTAGGGTCATATTCTTAAACATTGCAGCACCCAAGCGCTCATGTTTGACTAGGCTTGCATAGGAGTTGTGGTTATTTCCATGGGTAGTTTTATGACCCCGATAATAGTCGACCCTTTTTCTGTGCCTCGAACCTGAAAAAACACTCCTAGGAAACCGACTTAGCTCCATTTTGGCCTTTGGAAATAGTTGATGTGAAGGGTGGAAGCCTCAGACCACACCGACCCTATAGTCGTGTTTTGTTAAGCCTGCCCAGATGTTTTCTTTGCCTACAGTTGTGGACTTCAACGACAACCCTCCAGCGTGGCGCCAGGACAGCTACTCCTGCCGCGTGTCGGCCGAGGCCCAGCCCGGCCATGTGGTCACCTCGGTGTCTGCCACTGACCCAGACGCTGGTCAGGTCACGCCGCTCAGTTATGCCATTCACTCGGGAGACCGAGACGCCATCTTCAAAATGGATCAGCTGACTGGTAAGGTTCATGTACGCGTACAGATGACTAGACTTAAACCTTCAACAATGGCCATCGTTTATTTAATCAAACCCGGCTCGGTCCGCACAGACGGCCATCATTCATTTAATCAGACTCTTTCGCGCCACTAATTTGAATGTTTAGATCAAATTTGGCGGGTTCTGTGACTTGCCGAGGTGTCTGCCAGCATAATTATCTGACCCTCGTATATTTGAAATAAGATCATTAGCCCTCACTGAGCAGCCCTGGAACCGTAAGATAAGAAAACACTGGGAAACACAGGACAGGATAGAGAGTGAAGATCATTCTGAGTACAAGGATAACAGTGACGAAAACATTGTGAGTAGTGACAGGCAGGCCGTTGCCCGCTCATCGACATACTTGTACTTAATTGCACTATAAGATGTAAATAAATAAAAATAGTGAAAGCATGCAGTAGTGAGAGTGACCTAGAGAGTGATGGTGTAATTTCATTATCTGTGCTGCACTCTAGCCCAGCAAGTGCTCCAGCGTGACTATTACACAACGTATCGCAATTTGGATTTCACCGCTGTCTTCAGGGAGTTAAGACGCTTCATACAATGTGAATAAACAACAACAAAATAGCAGCTGTTTTTACCCGTATCCAGGGACCATTTAGTGAAAACAATACCTGTCGTTTAAGGGTTAAGGAAGCTTGAAGTTTTGAGGAAAAATTTTAGACATTTTCAGGGATACGTGTTGGAAAGAAAAGCCGTTGTTTTGATGAAGGGTTGAAGGCACGATTGTTTGCTCCTGCAGTGACCAGAGTGGTGCAGGAAGAGGAGATGGAATGTGTTGGCTTGAGAATGGTGAATTTTAACTATTGAAAGGTGGATCTTTTTCCCCAGGTGTGTTGACGGTGACGGCCCCACACAAGCTCAAGGACGTGGCCTGTTTAAGGTGTGAACTGGCCGTGTTTACAGCCTGCACGCGCCGAGGTAACCTTTTAGTATGGTCTTTGGGTACAAATGCTGTGATGGCCGTGTTTAAGGCTGTGATGGCCGTGTTTAAGGCTGTGATGGCCGTGTTTAAGGCTGTGATGGCCGTGTTTAAGGCTGTGATGGCCGTGTTTAAGGCTGTGATGGCCGTGTTTAAGGCTGTGATGGCCGTGTTTAAGGCTGTGATGGCCGTGTTTAAGGCTGTGATGGCCGTGTTTAAGGCTGTGATGGCCGTGTTTGAGGCTGTGATGGCCGTGTTTAAGGCTGTGATGGCCGTGTTTAAGGCTGTGATGGCCGTGTTTAAGGCTGTGATGGCCGTGTTTAAGGCTGTGATGGCCGTGTTTAAGGCTGTGATGGCCGTGTTTAAGGCTGTGATGGCCGTGTTTGAGGCTGTGATGGCCGTGTT
Source organism: Eriocheir sinensis (assembly GCF_024679095.1). NCBI lineage: Eukaryota > Metazoa > Arthropoda > Malacostraca > Decapoda > Varunidae > Eriocheir > Eriocheir sinensis. Next base: position 150,514 of record NW_026111941.1, read on the forward strand.
TAAGGCTGTGATGGCCGTGTTTAAGGCTGTGATGGCCGTGTTTAAGGCTGTGATGGCCGTGTTTAAGGCTGTGATGGCCGTGTTTAAGGCTGTGATGGCCGTGTTTAAGGCTGTGATGGCCGTGTTTAAGGCTGTGATGGCCGTGTTTAAGGCTGTGATGGCCGTGTTTAAGGCTGTGATGGCCGTGTTTAAGGCTGTGATGGCCGTGTTTAAGGCTGTGATGGCAGTTTTTGAGGCTGTGATGGCAATTTATGAAGCCGCTAACATTAACGTCATCTTTTTTACGATATATGAGACAGTCAAAAAGGTCAACCGAAAGTCTTTTATCTTAAGGTTTTCACACCAGTCAGTTGGCATGAAAGCTTTGATAAAGGACAGCAAGGAAAATATCACTGTGGCAGAGTCCAAAGAGGTTGAAAACACTCAATTATCTTAACCCCTTGACTGCGGATTTCCTACCAGAAGACATCACCAAGCTACAGGAATGGAACAAAAAGTGGCTGCTACAATTCAATGAAGAAAAATGTAAAGTCATGCACCTTGGGAGGGGATATCCAGCATACCAATACCACATGGGAACACTCCACTATCCACCACAGAGGCAGAGAAAGACCTGGGAGTATATGTTACCAGGCTACCAGTGAAGGCCAAATCTGTGCCAATCACAGCAGAGGGGTTAAGGTTATCACACCAGTCAGTCAGCATGAAAATAATTATAAAAGACAGTGAGAGAAATATCAATATAGCATCCTTTAAAGAGTCAAGGCAGTCAGTTACCCTTAAGTTTTCACAAGAGCAGTCAACATGAAAACAGTAATAAAAGATAGCAAGGGATATACCTTCTTCTCAGTGTGGCAGATTTTAAGGAGGCCCAAGACAGTCAGCTATATTCAAGTTTTCATATTGTTCTCTCCCATCTCACCTTGTAAGGCACTGATAGGTAGACAGCATGTAGTATAATAAGCAACACCAGCAAAGTCCTCAAGCAGCCCAGTCAGCCACAAACACCCAGACCTTACCTAGGCATTATAGCAGGAAATGAGCACTATCTTTGTAACATATTACAACATCGCAATGCCTATCATATATCTTACCAAACAGTGCCATACAACCTCACTGTATTTTTATCCTCCTCAGGTTTAATTGCACTCTCTACAAAGCTTACATGGCGGAAAACTCTTCTCAACCTTCTCATCAACCATTGGAACACACTACATTGCACTAGCTACCACACATCCTACCAAGCAGTGCCATACAACCTCACTGTCTGTTTATACTCCTCAGATTTAATCGCACTCTACGAAGCTTACCTGGAGGAAAACTCTTCTCCTCAACCTTCTTATCGACCATTGGAACACACTACACACACATCCTACCAAGCAGTGCCGTACAACCTCAGTGTCCGTATATCCTCCTCAGATTTAATTGCACTCTCTATGAAGACTACATGGAGAAAAACTCTTCTCCTCAACCTTGGTTTAATCCACTACATGGAGGAAAACTCTTCTCCTCAACCTTCTCATCAACCATTGGAACACACTACATTGCACTAGCTATCATACATCATACAACCTCAGTGTCTGTTTATATTCCTCAGGTTTAATCGCACTCTATATGAAGCTTACGTGGAGGAAAATTCATCTCCTGGCCAGCTAGTCATCAACCTGGTGGCCACGGACCTTGATGCCTGGGACCTGGGCAAGCTGCAGTACACCATCCTGCACCAGACTTCAGAGGGAGCCTTCACCGTGGACAAAGAAGGTAGAGAGAGACATTGGTTGGTATTCTTAGACAATTTCATTTCTCACATCAACTATTTCCTAAAGGTCAAAGAGGGGATCAATCAGGTTCTAATGAGTGTTTCTTTAGGTTCATGGTACAGAAGAAGGGTCAAACTAACACCGGGGTCTTAAAACTACCCCTAGAAATGTGCAAAACTCCTACGAAAGCCTTGTCAAATATGTGAACTTGGGAGACAAAATGTTTAGTAATACGGCCCTTTGAATTTGCTTGTACTATACTTTTGAATTTTAGGTTCCTGCAGTAAGAGATTTCATTTGAAGGTTTGATGTATGAATGTTGTTGTTCATAGTATTAGTAGGAGTAGTAAAAGAAGTTGTAGTCATAGTAGTAACAGTAATGGTAGCAATAAAAGGTTAAGGAGATAAAAAAAAAAAAATGGAAAATATGCTGCTCTTCCAGTCATATTTTATTGAAGTTTTCCCTGAGACAGCATTACAATAGCTTGTATATTTACCTACATTTTAAACCTCAAGGAACCACATCACTAGAGCATACTGTTGTGAGGCTTTGAATGAAAGATACTCTAAACTTACCCTAACCTAACAAAATGCCGACGATTACCAAACAATTACCATATGTCTTGACTCGGAAAAATCACATATGCGTCCTTATTAATGAGACTCTATGTAACCCGAGATTGGCCTCTCTTTTGGCCACTCGTTACTTTTATCTTTTTTTTTTTTAGGAGCAGCATTTAGCGGGCTTTTTTGCTACACTTTTCTTCTATGCCCTTCAGCTGCTTCCTCATCTTTGCAATTTATACCATACAAACTTCACCCCTTCTCAGGCAACCTATACACTGAGACACCTCTGGATCGCGAGTCCCTGCCCATGCACAGCCTCAAGGTGTCTGTGATGGACGAGGGGGGCCGGGCCAGCTTCACGGCGGTGCGTGTGACGGTCCGTGACAAGAACGACAACCCACCAGTCTTCATGTTGCCAGAGTATCAGGCGAACATCAACACTGACGTGGCTCCCAGGACAACCATTCTCAAGGTGGGGAACACTGGGCAGGGAGGAGTTAGGCCCCGTTCACACTGTGCCGACTCTGGACCATGACAACTGAGTGACTTTTAGGCCCCGTTCACACTGTGCCAACTCTGGACCATGACAACTGAGTGACTTTTAGGCCCCGTTCACACTGTGCCAACTCTGGACCATGACAACTGAGTGACTTTTAGGCCCCGTTCACACTGTGCCAACTCTGGACCATGACAACTGAGTGACTTTTAGGCCCCGTTCACACTGTGCCAACTCTGGACCATGACAACTGAGTGACTTTTAGGCCCCGTTCACACTGTGCCAACTCTGGACCATGACAACTGAGTGACTTTTAGGCCCTGCTCACACTGTGCCAACTCTGGACCATGACAACTGAGTGACTTTTAGGCCCCGTTCACACTGTGCCAACTCTGGACCATGACAACTGAGTGACTTTTAGGCCCTTACTCAGCCATATCAGCATCTGGCGATCGTTCCTATACTTTCTCCATGCTTGCCATCACAGTTTGAGAGGCCAGTGACGCAGGTGAACACGTAAACAGTGGAAAATGCTCTGAGAATACGGGCAGTGGTTCCATGTTAACCTTACCCAGCTATAGATTTCAGTTGTTATACTTTCTCCCTGCCCACCAGCACAGTTAGAGAGACCAGTGACGCAGATGAAGAAGTAAACAATGAAAAATAGTCTGAGAATACGGGCAGTGGCTCCATATGTTACCCTTACCTAACTACAGATTTCAGTTGTTATACTTTCTCCCTGCCCACCATCACAGTTAGAGAGGCCAGTGACACAGATGAAGGAGTTAACAGTGAAGAATAGTTTGAGAATACATGCAGTGGTTCCAGATTACCCTTACCTAGCTATAGATCTCGTTTGTTATACTTTCTCCCTGCTCACTTCTTTAGTTAGAGGGCAGTGACGCAGATGAAGGAGTTAATAGTGAAGAATAGTTTGAGAATACATGCAGTGGTTCCAGATTACCTTTACCTAGCTATGGATCTCGTTTGTTATACTTTCCCCATGCTCACCATCACAGGTCGAGGCCAGTGACGCAGATGAAGGGGCAAACAGTGAAGTGAGGTACCGCATGTATGAAGCCAACAGTTCTGAGGCGCTGGAGCTCTTCTCGGTCAACCCCACCACCGGCGAGGTCACCGTGGCACAGACCATCCACAGCCGAGGTAATTCATCCACTTACTCACGGTCATGGGTGAAGAGTCGGAGTTGAGTCGCCAGAGTCGAACCTGAGTCTTAATATTTCCCTAACTTGTTCATTTTCCATTTCTATTTTCTCAGTCATCATTTTTCTTTGTAACAGTTTGTATGTCAGTCTTCTGAGTCTTATTATTTCTCTAACTTGTTCATTTTCTATCTCCATTTCCTCTGTGTTATCAGTTTCCTTTGTAACATTTAGTATTTCCTGCTGCCTCAAAACATTTCCTCCAACAACCTAAGGACTGTATTTTTATACATTTCAATGCCCAAGCTCACATACTTGACAAGGCTTTCGTAGGATTCCTAGGTGTTGCCATGGATACTAGTGGTAGATTGATGAAGCTTTTATAACTTGGACCTACAAAGCTACTCATTAGAACCTGATTAACCCGTCCGCTGCAATTGGCACGGATTTGGCTTTCACTGGTAGCCTGGTAGCATATACTCCCTGTGGGTAGTAGAGTGTTTGTTTCCCATGTGGTATTGGTATGCTGGATATCCCCTCCCAAGGTGCATGACTTTACATTTTTCTTCATTGAATTGTAGCAGCCACTTTTTGTTCCATTCCTGTAGCTTGGTGATGTCTTCTGGTAGGAAATCTGCAGTCAAGGGGTTAACCTGGTAGCAGCGACGGGCCAAATTTCTGGCTTTACCGTGTAGCAGCGATGGGCCAAATTTGTGCCATGATATAAACCCCCCCAAAATAGATGATACATAAACTGATCACAAATGCATTGATATATATTATGAAATGGTTTGTGTGAGAGATGATTTTTTCTCAATTTTCTCGCTAAGAGGGACCAATAAGAAACATGATCCCCGCTGCTTCCCGGGTTAATCTTTCTCAGCCTTTGGAAATACCTGATGTGAGAGTCAGAAGTGTATAATACTGATCTGAGGCGCCTTACACTTCCTGCTGTCTGCTAATGCTCTGCCAGGCTGTGTCATCTTCGTGCACAAGTACTACATCTACCTCTCCAAAATTACGCATGCTTTTTTTTATATTTTTTACTGATGCCGGTCCGGAGCGTGTCTGGGTTAGGATAGTTATGCCAGCGAGCATTTTCATATCTTCCATTTTTATATCTTGAGCTGTCTTCTTTACTGTAAAGAAAAGTGAGCTTGGATGCACAAGTAAGTAGTGGGCTTTTTTTTTTTTTTTTTTTTTTCTACTGTAAAAAAAAAAAGTTCCACAAGTAGCAGTAAACTTTCAATTTTTTGTATCTTTTTGCCATATTTTTCTATCTCCCCCTCCCCCTTTTTTATTTATTTATTTTTTTATTTTTTTATTTATTTATTTTTTTGAGCTGTTTCCTTTACTCTAAAAAGTGTGAGTTTGGATGCACAAGTGATTATCGTATATAGAGAGACTGTTCCATTAGTTCCATGAGTAGCAGTGAACTCCCAAATTTTTGTATCTTTTCTTGACTTTTTTGTTGAGCTGTTTTCTTTACTCTAAAAAGTGTGAGTTTGGATGCACAAGTGATTATCGTATATAGAGAGACTGTTCCATTAGTTCCATAAGTATCAGTGAACTCCCAAATGTTACAGAAAATGAGGTGTACCAGTTTTTCATCCGTGGCGAGGACAGCGGCTCCCCCCAGCACCACTCCGACGTGCCCGTCACCATCTTCCTGCTGCCCCCTCATGAGAACCCCCCGCACTGCGCCAGGAAGTATGCACAGTTCTTCATCAGGGAGGACGCCCCCATCGGTGAGCACCCACAGCTATCAGTAATATGACACACACACACACACACACACACACACACACACACACACACATAAAAAAATAAGATAAAATTAAAAAGTCACTGGTAAAATGCATATTATTTAAGAAAATACAAGGAAGGAAACAATATGCAGATCACTTGGCACACACACACACACACACACACACACACACACACACACACACACACAGGCATTTGATAAGAGACTGATGTGGAAATTAGAAAATAGAGGAGGATTGGGAGAAAAATGACTATGGATGAAAAATTACCTGACAAACAAAGAAATGAGAACCGTGTTGAAAGGTGAGATATCAGAATGGAGAACGGTCACAAGTGACGTTCCACAAGGGTCAGTGTTAGCGAATATTATGTTTTTAATATTTATAGATGATATGCCAGAAAAAGTAAAGAGTTACAAGGGTATGTTTGCAGATGACGCCAAACTGCTTAGAAAAATAAGAGATGAAGATGATGATTGTAATAAACTACAGGAAGATTCCAATGAGATACATGAATGGAGTAAAAAATGGGAAATGAAGTTCAATGAAAAGAATTGTCACACAATGAAAATGGGCAAGAGTAAAAATAGAGCAAGTGGAGTGTGTAGGATGGGAGGGACAATCATCGATACAGTGAAGGAAGAAAAAGACTTAGGAATTATAATACAAGATACACTAACATTTGAGAAGCACATAAATAAGATATTTGGAGAAACATATATACCGTATTTCCCGCCATATAAGACGCACTGACGTATAAGACACCTATAATTTGGCAAGATATATTTGAAAAAAAAAAAAAAATTCCCTGAACTTACTGTGTATGCAGTATTACATTTGGCCACCTTACTTACAATTATGACTATGATACCGTATGTTGCTTTGTGCCCTTCTCTGTGTTCAAAGTGTTCCACTGTTTGTTGAAGAATTACAGTGCTCTTACCCCGAGCAGCTGTGACTTTGAAATGGTAAACAAAAGGGTTGGTTGGTAAATTCACTCACTGCACAGTGTGCAGGCGGTAACTTTCATTGTGCTACTGAAGGAACTAATCACACGGGGATGCTACGTTCGATGGGCCATCTTGGTCTTGATCTTGACTTTCAGGGACTGTATACCTACTTTCAAGTAGAAATAGATGTTGATTAACCCCTTAATGACGATGATGCCGCTGGCATCATATAGTTCTATCAGACATGGGCAACGAGCATGACGCCAGCGCTGGAGAGTGAGAAGCTTTCCAAAATTTGAAGGGCGCGTGTAACTATAGGTCTCTGTCGATGCTGAGTGACTAACTGGCACCTCTTTTGTTCTTGCGATGTCCCCCACCACCATTCCGTGCAAAAAATAGTCTACAGTTCCTGCCTACACATCATGGCGTCTGTAGAGCAATTCTGTTCCCTCAGCCGTCCTTTTTTGGCGGAATTCCAGCTAAACGGTCTGTCCAAATAATAATCTGATTTCACAGTTGAATTTTACGGATGATTCTTTACAACTTTTATTCAATGAGATTCATTCCAGAATGAAAAAACTACAAAAATTTACAAAAAATATTTTTCGAGTTTCACTGCAACTTTGGCTCTCCGTAGGCATTAAATTTCCGGGTCAAAGTGGAATGGAAGTGTTGGATAGAAATGATTTAATCGAGACTGAAGGGAGGAGGCAACTAAGAGGACACAGTAAGAAACTGAGAAAGAGGACTTGTTTGAAAGACCTAAAGAAGTTCAGTTTTCCATACAGGAGTGTGAATACATGGAATGGACTTAGCAAAGACGTTGTTGAAGCAAGCAGTGTCCATAAAATGAAGGAAATTCTGGACAAATATAGAGTGGGAGACAGGACTGACTGAGATTGAGCTCTGGCCATGTATACTACAAATAAGTAAATACAAATAGGTAAATACACACACAGACACATTACAGTACTGGGAAATCATACACTCATTTCCTCAGATAACACATACTAGCACACACATCACAATCTGCACCTCATAACATTCTGGCCCCAGCTAGCCACCTTCTGTATGCTCAAAGTCTTGCCTTGTGTTGGCAGGCAATGTGATCACGTCCCTGTGGATGGCGGGGCCACAGTCAGTGCAGTACCTGATCATGGTGGACGAGGGCATGAAGGCAGCCAGTGAGGAGAGGGAGTCTGGGGAGAGTTCAGGGCCCTTCACCGTGACCTCCACTGGCCTGGTGGTGGTGCACAGGGCCCTGGACCATGAGCGGCGACGCACACATCACATCAGCGTCACCAACCGTACACTGACCACGCCGCCCACGGTGGACTACATGACCATCTCTGTGGTGGTGAGTTTATGGCAGGAAGCAGCAAGTTTTGGTCTCTTGTCTGTATTGTTGATTAGGGTTTGGATTATGGGCTGAAATGAGGGTCAATGAAAGACGTTTTAATATATTGGTCTTGAACTGATTGGGTCTTGCTCTGGCATGACCAACAGGTGATGGATGTGAATGATGGCAGAGTGCATGAAGTTTTGATCTCTTATCCTTATGGTTGATTACGGTTTGGATTTTGGGCTGAAATGACAGTCAAAGAAAGACATTTTAATTTATGGATTTTGAATTGGTTGGGTCTTGTTCTGGAATGACCAACAGGTGATGGACGTGAATGACTGCCCTCCACGCTTCTCTGAGTCCGGCTACACAGCCCTGGTGGCCGAGAACAGCGAGGTGGGCGCCACCGTCACCATCCTCACGGCCGCTGATGACGATGAAGGAAACCATGGCCAGGTAAATGTTGCCTGTGTCTCCATGTTATTTTCAGTCCATGAAAACATTCTCCAGAATAAATTATTAAATGTCTGCTCTGCTCTCTGCTCTTCCCTCCTCAGATCCAGTACAGCCTCGGCCCCGATGAAAGCGCTGTAGTGAAGTCAACTTTCGCATTGATCCACACACTGGGACGCTGACCCTGGCGGCCCCGCTGGACCGCGAGACCATGGCCCAGTACTCCTTCACCGTCACTGCCACTGACGGGGGCCCCAAGCCTCTGTCCACCAGCACAAGAGTCACTGTACTGGTCAAGGACTACAACGACAACCCTCCAGTGTTCACCAAAGACACTTACGTCACTGCTGGTGAGGCACTACAAGGGTTTTATAGATAAATGATTGACAGGAAATTGATTTTCTCTGTAATATGTCATTGGCTGTGAAGGTTTTATATATCTACATTGCCAAATTAGTTTTGTTTGACGCCAGTGCCTGAGGACACCGCCACGGGCACGGCGGTGGTGGAGCTCAGCGTGACGGACGCCGACGAGTCTGTGGCCGAACTTGACTTCTTCATCACCGGCGGCGACCCTGACGGCCAATTCCTGGTGCACGCCTCAGGGGAGGTGGGTGGGAGGGATGGTGAGACACAACAACAATGGTGACCTGCCAACAACGAAACTGTTCCTTAACGAGAGAGTCACGTTGCTGTGGTCCATATTCCAGGTGTACGTGGCCGGTGAGCTGGACCGGGAGAGGCAGGCCGAGTACACCCTCACCGTCACCGTCACCGACGGGAAGTTTACGGCCAACACGACTGTTACTGTGACAGTCATCGACATCAACGGTTGGTGACAGTATAGTCTTGCCTGAGATGATAATGGATAATGTATGGTAATAGGTCATGAATTAAGTAAGCAGAGTGTCTAGCACTTCTGTGACTCACACTGGTGTGCTTCACGACAGACAACGGTCCGGTGTGCAAGGAGCCAATCTACCGCCAGGAGATCTCCGAGGACGCCACCCCAGGCACCCACGTGGCCTCTGTTGTGTCCTGGGATGCCGATGAAGGCACTGCTGCCTGGAGCCGCTACATTCTCACCGGGGACAGCGCCCACCACTTCAGTATTGACCAGCTGAATGGCCACGTGGCCACAGCCACCCAGCTGGACAGAGAGGCACGGGACCACTACCACCTCACTGTAAGTATTCACACACACACACACACACACACACACACACACACACAAAAAAAAAAAAAGGGCTATCAGAAAGCTGGAAAGGATACAGAGAATTGCAACTTAAATGGTCTCAGAACTCTCAAATATGACGTATGAAGACAGATTGAAGGAGATGGACTTGACGACACTGGAACAAAGAAGGGAGAGAGATCTGATCATGCTGTAGGCTATAGGTTGGTAAATAAGTTTGATGAGGTGGATAGAGATGATATCTTCTTAACTGCGAGAATGCAGGGGCTGAGAGGACATAGGGAGAAACTTAATAAAGGAACCTGTTTGAGTGACTTAAAACAAGTATAGTTTTCCACATAGAAGTGTTAACACCTGGAACAGTTTGCGGGGAGAAGTGGTGGAGGCGAACAGTGTCCAACAATTGAAGGGAAGGTTGGATAAATGTAGATATGGAGACGGGACTGTTAGAGCTTAGCTCGGGCCTGGTAGACTACAAATAGGTAAATACACACACACACACACACACACACACACACACACACACACACACACACACATAGCAAGAAATTGAGAAAGGAGACTTGTTTGAAAGACATAAAGAAGTACAGTTTTCCATACTGAAGTGTGAATATATATATGAAATGGACTAAACAAAGACATTGTTGAAGCGGGCAGTGTCCAAAAAATGAAGGAAACGTTGGACAAATATAGATTGGGAGACAGGACTATCCGAGCTTGAGTTCAGGCCCTGTACACTACAAATAGGTAAATACACACACAAACACACACTGGCCTTTCATGGCTCAGTAATAATAGTAATAACAATATTAATACTAGTTGTAGCCAGGTTAGGGTAATGGTGCCTATGATGAGCCCAAAACTCTGGGTGTGACTGTCCAGGTTGTGGTGGAGGACTGGGAGCACAAGGCCTGGCAGTGTGAGGTGGTGGTGGAGGTCCTGGTGACGGACACCAACGACAACCCCCCGTCCTTCTCCCTGGCCACCCACGCCGCCACCCTGCTGGAGGACGCGCCCATCAACACCATCGTCCTCAAGACGTCTGCCACGGACCCTGACCTCGGTAAAGGTTTTGTTGTGGCAGGGGATCAGGTCTGGGTGATTCATTTTTTTTTTTTTTTTTTTTACATCAAGGGAGGCAGCTCAAGGGCAAAAATCTCACTCCCTTTTTCCTTGCTGTTCATGCCCCTCACAAAAGACACGGGTATTAGGGCTTTTATGCTGTTCTGTGAGGCCCATGATCAGTAATGTGTGATAATGATAATGAGAATAATAATGATCATAATAATTAGACTCATAGCACTCGGAGAGTGCACACCTCCGCCAAAGATCATCTTGAAAATTGGTATGGGCATCAACTGTGACCTTATGCATCATATGGAAGCATTTGTTTCGAAATTTGATGAAATTCTTTTTTTTTTTTAAACTCTGACCTAGGCAAACTTTTTGAGGTCAAAGGTCAAGGCCATCATGTGAAAGCATTTGTTTCGAAATTTGATTTTTTTTTTTTTTTAACTGACCTTGAGCAAACTTTTTGAGGTCAAGGTCAAAGGTCAAGATCAAGGCCGTTCAAGGTGCATCTTTCCATGCGCTAAAATATGAACCAAGTCTGAAGTCTGTGATGAGGAGAACTGTTAAGTTATGGCCAAAAATATGTAAATCTGACATTTTGTGCGACCTTGACCTTGACCTTTGACATAAAAAAATTAATGGGTTCTATTCTGGATGGACACGAAGCTTCCCTGAAAAATTGGTTGAGATATCCACAAAATTGTGTACAGGAGACTGCTCACAAACAAACAAACAAATAAACATACCGACCGGACTGAAAGTATAACCTCCTCCCAACTTCGTTGGCGGAGGTAATAATAATAAGAAGAACGTCTCCTCTGTACCCCCAGGCATCAATCGACGGCTGCTGTACAACTTTGTGGACTCAGCGGAGGGCCACTTCACCATTGACGAGATGGAGGGTGTGGTCAGCCTGGCCCGGCCCCTGGACCGTGAGACAAGGGACTCCTACAGCCTGACAGTGTGCGCCGTGGACCAGGGAAGCCCACCGCTGTCATCCACCACGCAGCTCATCGTCACAGTCTCAGGTTTGTGACGTGCCGCTGCCCTGCACTGCCCTCCCAAAGTGTCTTGTGGGGCATAAGTAGGTACCAGTGGAGGTGCATGGGCCATTAGAGACACACTTATTACAGAAATCTGTCATGCACAAACTAGTACCCAAAACAGAACAAATCTATCATAAAATACTAAGAAGTTTAGGATATTTTTTTTGTCTCTAACCCTGTAGCTGCAGGGATCATGTTTCTTATAGGCCGCTCTAAGCAAAATAAAGAGAAAAAATCATCACTCATGCAAATCATTATATTATATATATCAACCCATTTGTGATCAGTTTATGCATCCTCTATTTTTGGGGTTTATATCAAGAGAAAATTTGCCCCGTCGCTGGTACGCGGTAAACCATAAGCTTGGCCCGTCGCTGCTACCGAGCTAATGGAGCATGCGTCTACATTGGTTCTCATGTCCTAAGCCTTGCTAGTTTAAGACAAGAGTGGATTCCAACAGAGGATCAGATTTATGCTGAAATCCATGTTTTATATTACCCAATTTACTCAAACAGGTTTTCCTAATCATCATCATCATTTCGTTTAAAGTCCGTTTTCACTCTTCATGAGTGGTTGGGCGGTTTATGGCTCATAAATCAAGCCATTTTCAGTTTTTGGCGCAAGATTTTCTGGGTGCATGCCCTTGCACACCCAACCACTTATTTTAAATGGTGGCCCAAGCCTTTGCCTGAACGAAACAGGCAAACCCTACAAGGCAGCAGGAGCAGGGGGCTATGAAGTTTACCACCCGCTATTTCACCTGTAGCTGGAACTGGATGGCCATTGACTCTAATAAACATGAGTTCATCTGCCCTTAGAATGGTCTTGATTTTAATCCACCTGGGGGTCCAGCACACCCTCCTCACTGGTCCAAAACAAAACCAGCGGGGTTGCCGGTTTAGCCGCTGACTACCCGACCCTGCGGCTGGTTGTACTGTGTTACATGTTACCAGTAGCAGAGCACTACCTTAACTGCCCTGACCAGACAGACAGATTTTCCTAATGGTAGTCTCTATCCATAAGTCACGATTGAGAAGATATGTTTAAAGGAACCATTCCAACATGCCCTCGTTAGATTGACCATTGAGTCCTCACAATATAAAGTGTCCTGCCAACAGTAATCAACAGCAATCAGAGTTTACTTGCATGAAAAAAAATAGTTGCTTTGATGTTTAAAAATTTCAAGGAATAATCCATTCTTCAAACTTAGTCTCACTGATATCATTTGGAAGGCCAAGTTTATTTGTATTTTAGATAATGAGTCCATCCTCCATATATTTTTGAGCCTCTGTCCCGTATATCTGCATTATGATCTCTTCTTGTACGAGAATGCTTCAAAGCAAGGCTGTGAGCTCCGTCCCCCACAGATGTGAATGATAATGCTCCTGAGTTTGTGAGGAAACTCCACGAAACTTCCGTGGCAGAGAACACGGCCGTGGGGACAGAAGTCCTGCGGGTCATGGCCACCTCAAGGGACATCGGCATCAATGCAGAAATCTCTTACTCCCTTCAGCACACCACGCTGGAGGAGTACCTGCACATCCACCCAAAGACTGGTACACTTGTGATCAACACCCTTTTTATTTTTTTTTTTTTTTTTTTATATATATATATATATATATATATATATATATATATATATATATATATATATATATATATATATATATATATATATATATATATATATATATATATATATATATATATATATCAGTAGGTTGTTATAGTTCAACTCAGCCATGAAGTCAGTTTGGGCAGGGTGTTCGGGGAGTTCCCTGGCCATAGCATCAAATCTTATTTACTGTATACTGAATACTTGATACACAATTTCAAATAGTATGTAGATAACACACGAGGGAGGGAGTGATGTATTTGGGATGATGCAGCAGCACTGTGAGGAGGTTTGTGCCCCACCCAGACTGACTCCATACTGGTGTCAGACGATAGTTTGATTTCACCGCTGAAAATTGAATTAGTCTCTTTGGCTGGTGTGTGTGTGTGTGTGTGTGTGTGTGTGTGTGTGTGTGTGTGTGTGATGTTCTCATTCCCTGCAAGTCCCTCATGACCCACCACTGCCACAGGTGTGATAAGCATTGGCGCCGAGGTGGACTTTGAGCGCATACAGCAGGTGGTGGTGACAGTAGTGGCCACAGACGGGGGTGTGCCGCCTCTGTCCGCCACGGCCTTGGTCAACCTAACAATCACTGATGTGAATGACAACTCCCCGGTGTTCACGCTGCCCACCTACACCGCCACAGTCAGGGAAGACGCTCTGCAAGGCGCCAGCGTGGTGCAGGTAAGCAAGTGCCTCCTTCGTCTCATCTGACCTCCGTGCACTCCCTCCACCACTCACCCTGTACCCAACAGCCTCCTCAGTTACCCTAGTCACTAAATCCTTAACTGCTAAACAGGTCTGGAAGGAGGTAATACAGTGAAAGAAAGGCTGTTGCAGAGTGTACCAGTGAACAGGATGAAAGAATGCATATGCTGCTTGAGGAGATAAGTGAACCCAGATGTCTTTACTTGCTGCTGGTGTCACTAAGCTTATGGAGAGAAGTAAAGATGGGAATCAAAATCGTTCTCTCTGTGTGCACCGTCTGATAGTGGGAAACTTGACATACCTGGTGCAATGTTTTAGTTCCCTTTTCCACTCACCCTGTACCCAACAGCCTCCTCAGTTACCCTAACCACTAAATCCTTAACTACTGAATAGGTCTCAGGAAGGAGGTAATACAGTGAAAGAAAGGCTGTTGCAGAGTGTACCAGTGAGCAGGATAAAAGAATGAATATCCTGGTTAAGTAGAAAATTGAACCCAGATGTCTTTACTTGCTGCTGGTGTCACTAAGCTTATGCAGAGTAGTGAAGGTGGGAATCAAAAGCATCCTTTCTGTGTGTGCCGGATGATACTGAGGAACATGACACACCTGGTGCAGCGCTTCACTTGATGGTGGCATTAGTCACCAACACTTTTTTTTTTCTTTTTCTTTTTTTACATCTTCGCCTGTGGCGCCAGTAGGCTTGTTTTTGGAGGGGCCTGATGGTATGGCCCAGCCCGTTGTGGCGCAGGCCAGTGTTTATAGTGGCGCCATCTTGCATTGGCTCATGCTGCCCTCCTAGAATCTAAAGTCCGGGTTGATAGGTGGTCTTTTGGACAGCATGTGGGTAGTTTTAAGCCACTCGGCGGCGGCTGAAAAATCTCAGCTTGGTGGCACCGGGCGGGGATTGAACTCGCGTCCTCCTGAACGCGGCGCCGTCACACTGTCAACTCACCACTGCCTCTTAGGAGTTCCGGAATAGTTTATTTTTTCCTTCTTTCTTCTTTTTCCTTTTTCTTTTCTTCTTCATTTTCTTCATCTTCCTCTTCTTCTTTTTCTTTTTCTTTTTCTGTTTCCTCTTTTTCTTCTTTTACTTCTTTTGCTTCTCCTTTCATATTCTTCTTTCTTCTCCCCCTCCTCCTCCTTCCTCTTCCTCTTCCTCCTTTTCCTTTTTCTCTTCATTTTCTCAAGTACATTCATATCCACAACTTTTCATAAGGTTATTGCTAATGTTAAAACTACTGCAGGTTCTATTTTCCTCTGCACTCTCATTAACCCATCTGCTGCGATTGGTACGAATTTGGCCTTCACTGGTAGCCTGGTAACACATACTCCCAGGTCTTTCTCTGCCTCTGTGGTGGATAGTGGAGTATTTCCCATGTGGTATTGGTGTGCTGGATATCCCTTCACTGGTAGCCTGGTAACATATGTCATGCCCCGAGAGCATAATTTTCCTTTTTCCTATTCTCCAACACGACCTCTGCATGTATCGAAACACACGAGAAATTAATCAAGACCAGGAGAAGGTATTCGCCGGCTGCCTGGGATTGAACCCGCGACCAGCGTGACGGGAGAGCCACTCCCTACCGAGTCGGCCAAAGAGGTGCCCCCACTCGCCAAGTGGGTTATGGGAGGCTCCCTTATCAGACCTAGTCGCCGCACTACACATATACTCCCAGGTCTTTCTCTGCCTCCGTGGTGGATGGTGGAGTGTTTCCCATGTGGTATTGGTGTGCTGGATATCCCCTCCCAAGATGCAGGACTTAACATTTTTCTTCACTGAATTGTAGCAGTCACTTTTTGTTCCATCCCTGTAGCTTGGTGATGTCTTCTGGTAGGAAATCCACAGTCAAGGTGTTAGCAAACTAAAAGCGACCCACAACTACACTAATGTGACTTTACAAATGACAACTTTTTTCCCCTCACCGCAGGTCTCAGCCAGCGACGTGGACCATGGCGTGAACAGCCTCGTCCGCTACAGCATCAGGGCGGGAAACGAAGACCACTGCTTCACTATTGATGACGACACCGGCATCATCACTGTCATCAAGAAACTGGACAGGGAAAAGGTAAGTAACTAGGATCATATTTTTAGGTATAGCATTCTCATGATGTAATAACTTTCCTCATCCAAATAATATTGCTGTCTGCTAGTTTCTGTCCTGTTGGCCGTATAATTCAACATGCCCTGCGACCCAAATACAGATGATAGTGGCTTTGCAGCACTCTACTCGTATCTCTCCTGGATAAACGTCTCTTCCATCTTCTTTTCTGTTACCCTCCAACACTTGATGTTATGCCCTTTTGCAATTCTGAGCTCCTTTTATCTTTGTTCTCATTGCCCTGCGACCTGAATGTAGTTGATAGTGGCTTTGCAGCGCTGTACTCATGTCTCTCCTGGCTAAATACCTCTTCCATCTTCTTTTTTTGTTGCCTTCCAAGACAGTTGATTTTATACCCTTTCAAAACTCTAAGCTCCTTTCTGTTGCCATTGCCCTGTGACCCAAATTCAGTTGATAGTGGCTTTGCACCTTTCTACTCCTATCTCTCCTGGCTAAATGTCTCTTCCATCTCTTCTTTTTTGTTACTCCAAGACTTGATGTTATGCCCTTAGCAACTCACAGCTCCTTTTGTCCTTCCTGTTCTCATTGCCCTGTGACCCAATTACAGTTGATAGTGACCTTTAACCCGGTAGCAGTGGGGATCACGTTTCTTAATGGTCCCTCTAAGCGAGAAAAATGAGAAAAAATCATCACTCACACAAACCATTTCATAATATATATCAAAGCATTTGTGATCAGTTTATGTATCATCTATTTTGGGGGGTTTATATCATGGCACAAATTTGGCCCGTCGCTGCTACACGGTAAAGACAAATTTGGCCCGTCGCTGCTACCGGGTTAACCTCCCTCCTCATGCCTTCTTAGGCTAAATACCTCTTCTGTCTCTTCTTTTTTGTTACTCTCCAAGGCTTGATGTTATACCCTTATAGCTCCTTTTTTCTTTCTGTTCTCATTGCCCTGCGACCCAAATATAGTTGATAGTGGCCTTTAACCTCCCTCCTCATACCTTCCTAGGCCAAATACCTCTTCCATCTTCTTTTGTGACCTTCCAAGACTGTTGATGTTATACCCTTAGCAGCTTAATGGCAGCTCCTTTTTGCCTTTCGTTTTTACTGGCCTTGGGTTACATATATTCCCAGTAAGAAATAATTGTGATATCAAATCCTTTGTGTTGTTGGAAATTTAAATCAGGCATGTCAAGACAGTTCCTAAATTATCATACAAAGCTGATTTAATTGATTTTGAACTTTTTTTCTTTTTCTTCTTCTTTCCCTTCTTGTCATTATTATTATTTTTTTCCTCTTGCTTCATCATTCTTCTTTTTTCTTCTTCTTCCTCTTCTTCTTTGTTTTTTTATTTCCTTTCTTCTTCTCCCCTTATTTTCCCTTCTTTATTTTCCTTTTCTTCTTTCCTTTTCTCTTTCCTTCTCTCTTCTTCTTTTCATTTCTTCATCTTATTCCTCCTCCTCCTCCTCTTCTTTTTCATCACCTCCTCAGGTCACAAAGTACCAGTTGACGCTGGGTGCCAGGGACTTGGGCACACCCAGCAACACTGCCATGGCTCAGGTCGTGATCCAGGTGGGCGACGTCAACGACAATGCACCCAAGTTCACGCAAGACAACTATACCGTGGTCGTGCAGGTGAGGCGAGAGGGTAGTGGTGGCTACGTAGCACATCAAGTTCATTGTACAAGATTTTCCTCCTCCAAAGCCATACTGTTTGTCCGTCAATCTGTTGTCTCACCAGATAATTCATCCATTTATCTTTGATCAACCTTTCTCAGACATTCACTACCTCACTTGTCAAAGAGACTGCCCTGTAGTTCCCAGAGTCTTCCCACCATCCTTATTTGTGAATTGGCATAATGTCTGCTCACTTCCAGTCTGCTGGGCCCTTACCTTCTGCTAGAGAGCTGACTATGACACATTGGATCTTATCAGCTAATTCCTTACTGCACTCCCTTAAGACCCAGCCTGACACACCATCCGGTCCTAGTGCCTTCCTCACGTCCAGACCTTCCATTAATCCTTCCACCTCTTGTACTGAAACTTGTCTTCCTTCCAGGTACTCTAAGAAGTGAGCGTTTTTTCCCTTCAATAATTGTTTAATCCCACTGTTTAAAGCATTACGCGAAATAGATGAATAAGAATAACAACACTGGTATTTGTCCCGAGGTTACGGACTAATGGAAAGGGAAGGAGAAAAAATGGAGTTGTAGGTGGAAGGAGAGAGAGGAAGTGGAGGGAAGAGTCTGAAAGGAAAGGTAAAAAGGGAAAGTGTAAATGCGAGGAGGAAGAAAAAGAAAGGGAATGAAAAAAGGGATCTGTTAGTGGAAGAAGAGAAAATTGGAGAAGACAAAGAGAAAGTTAATGAAAAAAATGTGTGTTTGGAGGGAGGAAAAAAAGTCGAGGGAAGAGAGAGAAAAGGAACGATGGAGAAAATTAAAAGATGGGTGTAAGAAAGAGAGGAATAAGAGAACCGAAAACGAAAAGAAGGAACGGCAATAACGGAGAGCGAGAGATAAAAGCTGGAAATGGAGGAAAAGGAAAAGAGAGGAAGAAACTAGGAAAAGGAGACTCTGGATAAAAGGGAAGTAGGAGACAAAAAATGAGGTAAGGAATATTGAAGGGGGTAAAGAAGGAAGGAAGGAAGGAAGGAAATAGGAATGCCAGGGAGTGAGGAAGGAAGTAAAGAAGTAAGGGAGAAAGAGAATAAGGAAGTAGGGAGGTAAAAGAGTAAGGAAGTAACGAATGAAAAAGTAGGATTGAAAAAGGAAAGAAGCAAGAAGTGATGTAGAGGAGGGGGAGAAGAGGAGGGATGGAGGAAAGAAGGGGGAGGAAATGGAGGAAAAGGGGGATAGAAAACATCAAACGGGAAGGAAGGGAAAACAAGTGAGGTGTGAGGACAGGAAAAGGAAGGAGGGAGGAAAGAAAAGGTAGGAGAGAGAGAGAGAGAGAGAGAGAGAGAGTCTATCCAACACCCTTCTCTCCCCTCACAGATTCCTCTCACGCCCCCCAAATGCATCGCCAAGGAGGACAAGAGCTACCCCCACCACGCCCCCCAGCCCCCCCGCCCCCTCAGCCCCCTCCACCCAAGGACGACCCCTCCCCCTGACCCCCACCCTCACCCTCACTCCCTTCACCTCCACCACCACCACCACCATCAACTCCAACACTGATATCACTCAGTCCTCTTCCTCCTCCTCCTCCTCCTCCTGTGGGATCGGAAAGGTGAGGTTTTGGTTTTTGTTTTTTCCTCTTTGTTTACTAATATTTCTCTTCTTCCTTTTTTCTCTCGCTTCCTCTCTTAATCTTCTTCCTGTTCTCTTTTCTCTAATTTTTCTTCTCTCCCTTATTCTTGCTTTCTCCTTCCCCCGCCCCTTCTCCCTCAACTCTTCCTTCCTCCCTCCCCTCCCTCCTCCTTACCCTTTCCTCTCTAATCAAACTCCCCTTTTCATCCCCCCTTTCCCTTCCTCTTTCCCTTCCTTTCCTCCCTTCCCTTTCACTCCCCTCTCCACCACCCCTCCCTTTCCTTCTCTCACCCTTTCCTTCCCCTTCCCTTCCTTCCCTCCCTTCCCTTTCCCTTCCCTCTCCACCACCCCTCCCTTTCCTTCTCTCACCCTTACTTCCCCTCCCCTTCCTTCCCTCCCTTCCCTTTCCCTCCCCTCTCCACTGCCCCTCCCTTTCCTTCTCTCACCCTTACTTCCCCTCCCCTTCCTTCCCTCCCTTCCCTTTCCCTCCCCTCTCCACCGCCCCTCCCTTTCCTTCTCTCACCCTTACTTCCCCTTCCCTTCCTTCCCTCCCTTCCCTTTCCCTCCCCTCTCCACCACCCCTCCCTTCCCTTTCCCTCCCCTTTCCACCACCACTCCCTTTCCTTCTCTCTCCCCTCTCCTTCCTCTTCCCCTTCCTTCCCTCCCTTCCCTTTCCCTTGCCTCTTTCCCCTTTTCCTCTCCTTTCCTTCCATTTTCTCTCACCCCATTTCCCTTTCCCTCATTCCTTCCCCTTCCATTTTCCTCACCTCTCACCTCTTCCCGTTTTCCCTCCCTTTTATCTCCCCTTTCCTCTCCTTTCCCTCACCCCTTCCCCTCCCAATTTTGTCCCCTTTCCCTCTCCTTTCCCTCCCCTTTCTTCTCCTTCCCCTCACCTCTTCCCTCTTTCCCTTCCTTTTCTCTCCCTTTCCTCTCCTTTCCCTCACCTCTTCCCCCTTTCCCTCCACTTTCTCTCCCATTTCTCTCCCCTTTCCTCTCCTTTACCTCACCTCTTCTCCCTTTCCCTTCACTTTCTCTCCCCTTTCCTCTCCCTTCCCTCACCTTTTCTCCCTTGCCCTTCCTTTTCTCTCCCCTTTCTCTCCTTTACCGCATCTCTTCCCCCTTTTCCTCCACTTTCCCTTCCCTTTCTTCCCCCTTTCCCTCTCTCCTTTCTCGCTCTCTCTCTCCACTTCCCATTTCTCTCCCTCCTCCCCTTCCACTCTCCCTCCCTGCTCCCCTTCCCTTCTCTTTCACTCCAATTCCCTCTCCTTCACCCCTTCCCTTTTTCTCTCCCTTTCTCTCTACTTTCTCCTTTCTTTTCCCTTTATCTTATCTCTTTTCCCTTTCCCTCCCCACTTCTCCTTTCCCTTCCCCCTTCCCTTCCCTCCCTCCTTCATTCCTTCCTTACCTCGTCCCCAGTAATGAAACTAACAGGGAAACACCGTAGAATTAAACGTAAAAAAACTAACCCTTATATTACTAACTGTACGTAGACTCCGAAACCGACTTAACTCTTGTTGTGTTTGCACCTAAATACCAAAATAACAGCAACGACGACGATCTCAATGTAAGGTAGTGATTTCGTGTCTTTGTTGATTGTTGTTTGTCTTATTTGTTTGTATATAATAACGAAGGAAAAGAAAAGGAACACTAGAGAAGAGATGATGAACTTGGCCTCTCTTTGTTGATTGATATTTACCTTAGTTTGTATGTATTAAAGAAAGAGAAAAGGGAGAATATAATGGATTAAAATACAGGAGAATATAACAGTTTAGAATACGGGAGAATATAATGGTTTAAAATACGGGAGAATATAATGGTTTAAAATACAGGAGAATATAATGGTTTAAAATACGGGAGAATATAATGGTTTAAAATACGGGAGAATATAATGGTTTAAAATACGGGAGAATATAATGGTTTAAAATACGGGAGAATATAATGGTTTAAAATACGGGAGAATATAATGGTTTAAAATACGGGAGAATATAATGGTTTAAAATACGGGAGAATATAATGGTTTGAAATACGGGAGAATATAATGGTTTAAAATACGGAGGATATAAAGGTTTAAAATACGGGATAATATAATGGTTTAAAATACGGGAGAATATAATGGTTTAAAATACGGGAGAATATAATGGTTAAAGATACGGGAGAATATAATGGTTTAAAATACGGGAGAATATAATGGTTTAAAATACGGGAGAATATAATGGTTTAAAATACGGGAGAATATAATGGTTTAAAATACGGGAGAATATAATGGTTTAAAATACGGGAGAATATAATGGTTTAAAATACGGGAGAATATAATGGTTTAAAATACGGGAGAATATAATGGTTTAAAATACGGAGAATATAATGGTTTAAAATACGGGAGAATATAATGGTTTAAAATACGGGAGAATATAATGGTTTAAAATACGGGAGAATATAATGGTTTAAAATACGGAGAATATAATGGTTTAAAATACGGGAGAATATAATGGTTTAAAATACGGGAGAATATAATGGTTTAAAATACGGGAGAATATAATGGTTTAAAATACGGGAGAATATAATGGTTTAAAATACGGGAGAATATAATGGTTTAAAATACGGGAGAATATAATGGTTTAAAATACGGGAGAATATAATGGTTAAAGATACGGGAGAATATAATGGTTAGGCTTTATTGTTGATGTTGCTTTTATCTTCTATTATATTCCTTATTATCATCATGTTCACCGTTATTGTTATTGATATTGTTATTCGTGTAATCTGCAACACACTTTAATGACCTCCACACAAGTTGATAAGCCCACACTATGGAGTCATTTCGCCCACACCATGGAGTCATTTCGCCCACACCATGGAGTCATTTCGCCCACACTATGGAGTCATTTCGCCCACACTATGGAGTCATTTCGCCCACACTATGGAGTCAATTCGCCCACACTATGGAGTCATTTCGCCCACACCATGGAGTCATTTCGCCCACACCATGGAGTCATTTCGCCCACACCATGGAGTCATTTCGCCCACACTATGGAGTCATTTCGCCCACACCATGGAGTCATTTCGCCCACACTATGGAGTCATTTCGCCCACACTATGGAGTCATTTCGCCCACACCATGGAGTCATTTCGCCCACACCATGGAGTCATTTCGCCCACACTATGGAGTCATTTCGCCCACACCATGGAGTCATTTCGCCCACACTATGGAGTCATTTCGCCCACACCATGGAGTCATTTCGCCCACACCATGGAGTCATTTCACCCACACTATGGAGTCATTTCACCCACACCATGGAGTCATTTCACCCACACCATGGAGTCATTTCGCCCACACCATGGAGTCATTTCACCCACACCATGGAGTCATTTCACCCACACCATGGAGTCATTTCACCCACACCATGGAGTCATTTCTCCCACACCATGGAGTCATTTCACCCACACCATGGAGTCATTTCACCCACACCATGGAGTCATTTCACCCACACCATGGAGTCATTTCACCCACACCATGGAGTCATTTCACCCACACCATGGAGTCATTTCACCCACACCATGGAGTCATTTCACCCACACCATGGAGTCATTTCACCCACACCATGGAGTCATTTCTCCCACACCATGGAGTCATTTCACCCACACCATGGAGTCATTTCGCCCACACCATGGAGTCATTTCACCCACACCATGGAGTCATTTCTCCCACACCATGGAGTCATTTCACCCACACCATGGAGTCATTTCACCCACACCATGGAGTCATTTCTCCCACACCATGGAGTCATTTCGCCCACACCATGGAGTCATTTCGCCCACACCATGGAGTCATTTCACCCACACCATGGAGTCATTTCGCCCACACCATGGAGTCATTTCGCCCACACCATGGAGTCATTTCACCCACACCATGGAGTCATTTCGCCCACACCATGGAGTCATTTCGCCCACACCATGGAGTCATTTCACCCACACTATGGAGTCATTTCACCCACACCATGGAGTCATTTCGCCCACACCATGGAGTCATTTCACCCACACCATGGAGTCATTTCGCCCACACCATGGAGTCATTTCGCCCACACCATGGAGTCATTTCACCCACACCATGGAGTCATTTCGCCCACACCATGGAGTCATTTCGCCCACACTATGGAGTCATTTCGCCCACACCATGGAGTCATTTCACCCACACTATGGAGTCATTTCGCCCACACTATGGAGTCATTTCGCCCACACTATGGAGTCATTTCGCCCACACTATGGAGTCATTTCGCCCACACTATGGAGTCATTTCGCCCAAGGTTACCGATGGTTCATTTACCTCTCACTCGTTTACCGCGCGTTTCGATGGAGTATTCTCATTCTCAGCATGCAGTGAATAAGCTATTGTGCCCAAAAATCTTGAGCTATATTCTTTCAGTTATCGTAAATTACCCGTGTTTCACTGGGACTTGTAACAATTACACTTCAATACAATGAGTAACACTGTTGATAATAAAAATGTAGCTGATCATTCTCGCTGTTTTATTTATTTGTAAACGAGAGAAAATAGTGCAATGTAGAATATTCACCCTTTGGGATGAGCATGTAAGGGGCGAGAGGTCATCATATGATCAACTGCTGAAAGCTTGCGCTCATCTCAATGGCCCAGTGTGCAGCTGAATCTTGCATGTATTAGTAAAGGTTATTTAAGTAGGTCTTAAAGGTTTTAATTATATATTTGTATTCGGCACATGGATTTAATAAACTTACATATAGCTTTTCTTTTTTTAATTCTCTATTTACCACTCGTTAAAAGCCCCGACAAGCCTTCTACTGCTGCACTGCCCTGGTGGTGGCCTCTCGAGGTACACACCAATGACATGGTACTATATGACTACTTCAACAATGTAGACGTGACGTGAAACGTGTGGGCGAATTGACTTACATGTGGGCGAACTGACTCTTACATGTGGGCGAATTGACGTGTGGACGAAATGACCACAAACCATTGAGAAGTTTGATGAGCCGATAGCAGTAGTCTGTCAAGGGTTCTGCAGTGTGGATATGAAGAAAACAAACAATTACTGAGATTAATCTACCGCGCACCCAATGAATGTTTTTGTTGTCACTGAGAATACGGACCAGAGATATTTCCTTCCTCCTGTCAAGGCGTTCTCCTCCCTTCTTGTGCATGTATATATCACGTAGAAATATTTTGGAAGAGGAAAATAAAAGTTTGAACAATGACAAACAATTATTGGATGCCCAGTAATAGGTCGCTGCCTCAATGGTTAACACATTACGTCACGGATTTCCCAGCGGCCACCGAAGAATTGATTGATTGATTGATTGATTATTATTATTATTGGTTAGTTATACCTGACTGTATTTCACAGCCTACATTGCACACTCCCCAGATGACACAAGAAAGGACGTATTTCCATTGTGGTCCTGCTAATATAATCTATCTATATCTATCTATCTATCTATCTATCTATCTATCTATATCTATATCTATCTATATCTATATCTATATCTATCTATATCTATATCTATCTATATCTATATCTATCTATATCTATATCTATCTATATCTATATCTATCTATATCTATATCTATCTATATCTATATCTATATCTATCTATATCTATATCTATCTATATCTATATATATATATATATCTATATCTATATATATATACAGTCATCCCCCGCCGTTCGCGGGTATTTCGTTCCCGGACTTCGGCGCGATGCGCGAAACCGCGAACGGCGGGACTATAACCCTATGGGAAAATATGCATTTGGGGAAGTCACCTCTGACACGTCATATAAAACATGTTTTTTTCGTTCTTTTTAATGACTGAAATGAGACAAGACCTTGTTAGACAACAATATGTAATCAACACTCACCCTGGGGTCAAAATTTAGTAGCACAGAAGACCCAAAAGTAGCCCAATTTGCGATAAGTAGCCCAATCTGGCAACACTGCAGTGTGGCGGCGCGTGAATTTTTTTTTAGGATAATGTTGCTATGAGAAAATCTCGACCAATAGCAGTCGTCCCTGAGTGAGCTGCTGGCCAATAGGAAAGCATGACGTCACAGTCTAACCGTGACGTCACTCAGGAGCAACCTAACGTCCATTGCCCCGCCTCCCTCCTCTCTCCCGTCCCCCCTCCGCTCTGCCTCCCTCTCCCTCCTCTGCCTTCCTCCCTCCTCTCTCCCTTCCCCCCTCCTCTCTGCCTCCCTCCCTCCTCTCTGCCTTCCTCCTTCCTCTCTCCCTTCCCCCCTCCTCTCTGCCTCCCTCCCTCCTCTCTGCCTTCCTCCCTCCTCTCTCCCTTCCCCCCTCCTCTCTGCCTCCCTCCCTCCCTCCTCTCTGCCTCCCTCCCTCCCTCCTCTCTGCCTCCCTCCCTCCCTCCTCTCTGCCTTCCTCCCTCCTCTCTCCCTTCCCCCCTCCCTCCCTCCTCTCTGCCTTCCCTCCTCCTCTCCCTTCCCCTTCCTCTCTGCCTCCCTCCCTCCCTCTCTGCCTTCCTCCCTCTCTCCCTTCCCCCTCCTCTCTGGCTGCCTCCCTCCCTCCTCTCTCCCTTCCCCCCTCCTCTCTGCCTCCCTCCCTCCCTCCTTTCTGCCTTCCTCCCTCCTCTCTCCCTTCCCCCCTCCTCTCTGCCTCCCTCCCTCCCTCCTCTCTGCCTCCCTCCCTCCCTCCTCTCTGCCTTCCTCCCTCCTCTCTCCCTTCCCCCCTCCTCTCTGCCTCCCTCCCTCCCTCCTCTGCCTTCCTCCCTCCTCTCTCCCTTCCCCCCTCCTCTGCCTCCCTCCCTCCTCTCTGCCTTCCTATTTAGCGTCAATGCATCCGCGTATACGCGAATCTGGGGCCGCGTATAAGCGGGGGGGGGGTCACAATTAGTTGACCGCGAATACGCGAAACCGCGATGGGTGAGACCGCGAACGGCGGGGGGGGACTATATATATATATATATATATATATATATATATATATATATATATATATATATATATATATATATATATATAGATATATATATATATATATATATATATATATATATATATATGGAGTAGATTTAATTCAATCCTATAGGTGATGTTACAATGTATAAGAATAATTACTTGCAAAATAAATATGAAGAATAATTCATTGTGAACTAGAACTGTACAGAAATTTGATTACTTTCTTGGAAGACAGTATGCATGGGCTGTGACTTTGTTGACTTCTTAAAAATATCTCATATATAGCAGTAGTATTGAGGTGGGCAGCTTGTTCCATTGGACAGCCCTTATTCTGTATCATAGTGAGGAAAGATAAATGGTGTAACTCCATTGAAAAAGACTTGACTACTGCAAGATTTTTCCCCTCACAGCACAAGATTTTCCACTCAAGCTCGTCCCTTTGCTAACATTATCGGGACAGTGAGTTGCATGCTTCTCGTCATATTGTTTTGCCTTCAGCTGCCTCCTATGCTGTAAAAAGAATACTATAGACCTTTTGGGAACTACCAGGCGAGCAGCAGCCAGGCGATCTCTTCCTTTGCTGATCCATGGCTGCAGACACTTATTTTCTGACACTTATCCTAACTTTAAAACCTGCTCACTAATGGAAGTTTATTTTAGTGTTATTTTAACCATAGTAGGATTCACTAATGTCATGATACTGCTCCAATGCTTGAACCTAATCATTGCTAAGTGTATGGACACAGTGCACATGTAGGCTATTAAGCTAATATAAATTCACACCAATTCACAAGGCTTCAGCACAAGGGTCAGTGGTGGCGGCCTCTTGGAAACTCCTTACATTCTTATCAAATTTGAGTTCTTTTTTTACTGTATCTGACACAGTGTTTGTTCCCCTATGAGAGCTTCCCTCAAGGGGGTGGCCACAACAGTATATCTCCAGCTTTCCCTTTTATATCTCTCAGCACACTTAGTCCCTCATCTACCAACTCTCTCATACTTGTCCACACTCTATTGATCCATTTCTCTAGTGGTCTGCCTCTAACACCCTCCCTCGTGCCCATCACATGTTTAACCCAATTGGCACATATTTCGCCTTCACTGGTAGCCTGGTAACACATACTCCCAGGCCTTTCTCTGCCTTGTGGTGGATAGTGGAGTGTTTCCCAAATGGTACTGATATGCTGGATTTCTCCTCCCAAGGTGCAGGACTTTACATTTTCTTCATTGAATTGTAGCAGCCACTTTTTGTTCCATTCCTGTAGCTTGGTGATGTCTTCTTGTAGGAAATCTGCAGTCAAGGGGTTAAACCATCTCAGAGCACCACACTTCACCCATTCAACCATTCCACAATATACATCCATGACTGTTACACCCACACCAAACCTCTGATACAAGCTTTCATTCCTTTCTCCCTCCCATCCTTACACAACACATTAAAGTTATCATTCCTTCCTCCTAGCACTGTCCACCCTCCCCCCTAGCACAAAGGAAGCTATTCTAACCCTCACATATATAATAGGAAACTGGAGCCAGCATGGATGAGGGTTGTCAGCCAAGTACACAGGCAGCCACATACTCACTGCTCCCCATGGCTCAGCTCTCCTCATTCACAGTTCCTCTACAGCTTCTGCCAGGAGGGTTCCTTAAGATGATCAAATACTGTCTTTAAGGTTTATTTAATTTTACAGCACCAAATGGTAAAGTGTATTGATGTGATTGGTTTGATGTGTTACTTACAATGCAGAACTTCTACTAAATTTAATAGGTATGAAATCACTAGCATCTTTAACTAGGCCATCTCCTCTTCCTGCTTTTCCTTCACTCATTCCTTGCACAGCTTTATTTAATTCATCTGCTGTTACACTGAGAACTTCCAAGCTTAGCACTTCATTCTCTTCACTAGTGACCTCTTCATGATAACTGTATGACTCCATGTAGTTTTTCTCCATCCCAAATAACTGCATCCTCCATATTGTTTGAGACATTACCATTTACATCTTTTAAAGCAAGAAACGTTTTCAGGGTGTTGGGCTCATCGGTGACACAGCTACAAGTTGTAGGAAACACTTCAAAATTGATTGCCATGCCCACTGGCTGTCCACTGTCCGTGCTGTGAGCCCTGCCAGCTAATGACGCATCTCTCCTCAGGGTTGATAGTTGATGATGCTGCTGTGCCGTCAGACCACCCTGCAGACCACCTTCATCCTGGATGGCCTGGAAAACAATTTTGCACCACTTAATGAAAATAAACTCAATGGTCCAGCAATGTACAAACACATCTACACCTGCTGGCTTGTGTCAGTGAGAATGTACAACAGAGATATGCAAATATGATTCTCTTATTAATGAAGGATTCACACTGCCGGCCCTAACTTAGATACCGAATGTTAGAAGCTACCTTGAACTGGGCTAGGTGGGAACAGGAAGTTGTCATATTAGTGGAAAGTAGATAAATGTTTAACAAACTATTCCAATTCAATGAGCATTACTTTTCTCCTCCATAACCTCATAACTTCCTCCTATCACCTAGTCCAGTCCATGATGGCTAGACACCCAAGATTCAGGCTGGTGACCTCAATACTTAGTAGGGTAAGGTTGGGGGGGTAAGATCATAGCTGGGCACGATAACAGAAAACCTTATTCCCGATAACCGATAACTGATAATGGAAAACCTTATCGGTGATAACCGATATTCGTTAACTGGAGACACAAATATAGGCGATAACCGATAACCGATACCCGATATAAATCCACAGTTCCGACACTAGCTAGCGAGAAGTCCGATAGGCGAAAACGATACTATATTGATATTTCAAATAAAAAACATACATGAATTCAAATTTCCATTATCTGTATTTTAGAAAACTTACAAAACCTGAAAATCACACATTGACACGTACGTACCTATGGACGGTAATACTAGAAACGCCTGAACCGGTGTTGTATTATTTGGCGTCCCCACCGTCAAAACACTGGTCTCTCGTGGACTGCGCATGCTCAGACCAGCAATCGTAGACCTGTACAGTGTTACAAAGCTTTATAACCGTAATTAAGAGTTGCTGGAAGGCCGAATCAGACCAGTACCACTACCACCATCTCCGCTGTTTCTAGAACAACACCCTGTACGAGTTGTATTTATATGTACAGAGTGTCGTTCTAGAAACAGCAAAGATGGTGGTACTGTATGTCTGATTCAGCCTTCCAGCAACTCTTAATGTGTTAAAAAGCATTATGAGACGTACTAGGGCTACGCTTACTGGTCTGAACATGCACAGTTCACGAGAGACCAGTGTTTGTAAACAAAAGCGCCAGCTTTTGACGATGGGACACCAAATAACACAACACCGGGTGCCTTCAATACTATGGCATGCTCACAAACGAATATGGAATATCAAATTTGAGAGTGAATAATAATTTTTTGGGCAAAGTTAACTGATTTTTCTCTTTGATATATTGATTTTTTAGTCTAACATAAAAAATAACCTAGTGTTTTAATGTTGATGATCTATGTATGAAATCTCTTCACCGAAGATATTTCATACCCCGAAGTTTTTTCATACAACACCGGGCGCCCGGCCACGCATGCGCAGTAGGGAGGAGACAACGTTTTTTTCTGGGAGGCGGAAAAAAAGTAGCGATTATCGCTAGTTTGGTTACAAAAGTAACGAAGATACCGATATATATTCAAATAAGTAGCGGATGGCCGATAACCCAATTTTGTTATCAGCGATAAAGTATCGCGATAACTTATCGCGATAACGCCCAGCTATGGGTAAGATGCCCCCCTGGGGTGAAAGGCCTCCCTTGGTTTTGTCTTTCTTTCTTTTCTCAAGCAGTCACATGATCAAGTAGGCAACGCCAACTCTCTGTGCTCACAGGAACTACTGGAGTAAACAATGGACCGTTGCTCTGGCCACAAGGGGACATTTCTTCTTTTTGACTAATTTCTTGTAAGTTTTCAGTGATTTTAATGATACCTAATTAACAACAAAGAACTTTAGAGTTAGCCTGATGGCTATGGATAATTGCTCTAAATAAGATGTCTAGACCATATTGCATGTGATTATACTCTGTCTACTTACTTGTAGGAAAGATGGTGACATTTTGTGTATATATGAGTTTCCAGGGTAAAAGGCCCCCTGTGCCTTTGGGGTAAGTTGCTCACAGGGAGGCCTTTTACCCCACATGTGGGCCTTTTACCGCATTATCAGGAAATTGGCAAATGGCTTTGTTTGGTGTGTGGGGAACTATTTGCTAATAGCAGACCTTCAGAAAAATGGGTCCGATGTCAGGGTTGTAGAAATTGGCCACATGCAGAATGTACAACTGGAGTAGGCCTAGATCTGTACGTATGTCAAAACTGCGAGTCTGATTAGGCATTACAGTATTGCTATAAATATAATTTGTTTAAGTTTTTGAAAGGCATCCATAAGTGAACACTTGAGTTTGAGAGTTGAGACTATAAGGATGTTGGTGTTTTTAACTGTTTCAGATATCAATATGCAACAGAAAGGACATACTTTATCAAACTAATTGAATATTTAGTTCCATATATTTTTCATGAAAATAGATGTTCCTTTTGTTACAAAAATTCAGAAGAAAGGGAAGCTAGTCTAATATTACTAGTCTAAAAGAAGGGGATACCTTTTAAAAATTAATTAAATGTTTAGTTTTACATTCTGTTCATTAGGAGACACAAATTTGATTGTGTTCCTATATTTCACATCAAGAGAGATTTATAGGGTATAGTTTTCAAAAAGGGAATACATATTATATTTCTATAATGTGAAAAAACTATTTTCCTTATGTTTCTGTGAGTTTTATTATTGTAAGCCAGAGTGGGGTAAAAGGCCTACCCAGTGGGCGTTTTACCCCACATGCGGGGTAAGAAGCCCCCTTTATTATTTTTTTTAAATTGTCATCATAATAAGGTGTAAATCATAATGAGTGGATATAATATATACCATAGATATATACTAAACTAAACTTTCAACAAACTTTTTTTTAAATTCTATTGCAAAAAATGTGGCTACAACAGGCAATCTCTCTTAAAGGGGGCAACTTACCCCACCTTACCCTAAGTCTACCTTTCTTGAGGCTTTATCTAGCTTCCCACTCTGCCCTTGCTGTACATTTGGCCACTCAGGGTGACAACATTATATTGCCTCCTCCATCACACCTCTTGTGAGCTCTGGCAGCTCTCATTTTAAACTAGGGTTACTTTTCTGAGGAGGATGCATAAAGTGAAATGAAAACTACAATTAAGATATCAATGGGATTTCTTAAATGTCATTCTGGCAATAATATATGAATAAAAAAACACAATAGGTATCTGTGTGCGAGGACATCTCATCTTGGCATGCTTTGTTCCAGGTTACCTTCCTCCTGGTGTGAAGTCTTGCCGTGTGGACGGTCAGCTCCTTCCAGACGTCCATCGTTGATGCCCGCCCACCAGACACAACTCAACTTCTGCGGCATCTCGGCCTGGATCATCATCTCCCATACATTACTGCCTTTCGCCATCTTATACCCGTTCCATGTCACTGTCTGCCTCTGTGAAATATAGAAGAGATCTTACAAGCTCAAGAATGAGTATTAGCTTCGTCTACATGTCCTGTCACCAGTGCTGATCAGGACAACAGTACCAGACAATAGACAACATCTGTAAGGACCATTCAAAGGGAAGAAATTATTGTCACCCTTCTTTCTCAATACCACCATCAGTCAGCAACCTGAAGTGTGCCAGAGCTCAAAGGCCAGTTTCCCAACCTAACCACTCATGGTGTCAAGTATTACTTAAATGGTAATGGTGTGGCAGCTACTGGGTGCAAATATTCTGGAACAGAAGACTTGCTGAATGTCAAAAAAGCTGCTCCTCTGTCTATTTGTACCACACTTCTGACTACTGACTGTCGTGCCCGGAAATTCGGGGCACTAAATGATGTAAAAAAAAAGGAAGTTCAACTAATGGATATCTGGGGAAAAACAAGGGGGACTCACCCTGGGGGTAGTTTTGCTGCCACCACCCAGAGATCTACCGATGAACTATGTCACCGGTAGCTCACTGGGAGCCTTAAGAGTATGTGTATATAAAGGACTAAGGATTTAATAAGGGATTAAAATGACCCAGAGTGAGACTCTGATCCCTTGGGCAGGGTAGCGAGGTGAGCGGGGCAGACTTGGGGGCGGTAAATGGTTAGTTTAACTCACAGCCGGCCGGACAAATCTCACAACGGGGAGTGACAAGAAATAAAGGCCTATATATAGGAGTGCTTACATTTATTCCTGTGACTTAGTTTAGAAGGTAATACATAGGCATACCTGACGACATGGTTTACAATTAATTCCTCATAGAAGGCATGATTTACCCGAAACTGACGGAAATGGGCGAATGGACACACGACTGATTTGTAGTTTTCTCCTATCACAATGGTAACCAGAATAAGGCTGAGGATTCTCCACGAAAT
Source organism: Eriocheir sinensis (assembly GCF_024679095.1). NCBI lineage: Eukaryota > Metazoa > Arthropoda > Malacostraca > Decapoda > Varunidae > Eriocheir > Eriocheir sinensis. The sequence continues at coordinate 183,370 of NW_026111941.1, forward strand.
CTTTACCCTTGGGCGGGTGTACAATTGTTGTAAAACCAGGTACATATGATGTATGAAAGAGACTCAGAGAAGGGGAACGTTACAGCCCATACACGACGAGAACCATCTCCGTCGTAAAGACAAACATACAGCCTCTTATTTCACTAACACGTCCTACACTACAGATAAAGCACAGATTACTGGCCTATATACTCCCACAATTCTTCCCGCAATAGGAGTACAGGAGGGAATTTTAAGGGGGACTCGACTCCCCATTTCCTACCCCTGGTATGGCTCCAAGAACGCATACAGGGCTATCTCCTACAGCTCCTACTGCGGAAAGAAGAGAATTATTGAGATCAACAACTAAAAGAACACATCGGGATGGATACGCGGGTTCGTGTAGGTGTGTGTGGGGTGTGTGTGGCAGAGGGAGTGGGTCGCCCGGACCTGTAAAACACAGCGGATGAGCCTCGAGTCTCCTTATTTCGTTTACTGGGATCAGAAATGCATTTACAGGGTAATTAAGATACACATTGGCTAAAGGGGAGATGGTAATTGAACTGGGGATCACGTAGGGGGGAACAAATGGGGGGCGAAAGTGGGAGAGCCACGTACATACCTGTAAAACACAGCGGGTGAGCCTCGAGTCTGCCCGGGAAACGCTGCCCCGTGTTTTTATACCCGTCCTGGGGCAGCCCCGTTGCGCAGACAAGGGGGCCAAGTAGCTGATTTATAATCTATCACGTTTTAATTCAAAATGAAGGGAAAACTAGGGTAGTTTATATATGGGTACGGTCACTTAACGTGCAAGGTGACGAAATTTAATGTGGAGCAGCGGAAAAAATCTATGTAAGGGTGGATGACTTTAACTGATAGGGGATTGACAAGCAAGGGCTGGTAACAATTCCGAGGTGCGTGGGCTGGTAGGGGGAAGGGGGGGAAAGGGAGGGACGACAGACGCTAAATTCTCTGGCGGGAAGTCTTGGCGTGGCATTGCGCAATATTGTGTATTTGTTGTCTGAGGGGGGTGGGGTACTCTGTTATAGGTTGTGATCAAGAATACCTACTTACATTTTCTTACACATCTATGATGGCCTTACAGTGACTTATAAATACTTACAACTACTTATGCTCACTTACAACTACTTGTTATCACTTATAATGACTTAAGCTAAGTCTTTTCCTTATACTTCTAAGTTTCTTCTCCGGCCTTCACATCCCGGCATTACACGACTACTGGACTTCTAAAGAGGACACAGAGAGGCATGTGCTACAAGGCATCACTGGGGCCAGAATAACTGATGCTAAACAATTATTTTGCTATTTAAGTTTCTCTTATGTATATTCTATAAAGGTTATTGTTATGATATACTCATTTACACAGATGACCAATTTTGTAGTTTTTATGAATAAAACCAAGTATTATAGATATGGTGATAATTTGCTGCTTATTCTTACCCTTGCCTACTTAGTGGCACCTTAGCAGTGTAGTGGTTGGCATGCCTAGCTATGAGCCAGCAGGCCTGGGTTCAATCCCAGCCTGGGGCAGTCGGCACCCAGCCTACCAAACTCTTCATGCTCCCCTTTCAGGAAGGTCAGGAAATGAACACCTGGGAGAATCTAGAGAAGGTAAACTGTGGTGACCTGGATGTCACACTAGCAGTACCTCTGGGTACCAAGCTCTTACCCACCACAGGCTCAAGAAGTGAGGTGACAGATACAAATGCCAGGGTGATGAACACCCACTTTCTATACAACAAAGTGAGGTTATTCTTTGTTGATTAATACCATAAGGTGCTGGCTATCATGTGTTTGAAGATACCTCAAACTTAACCTAACCTAACTACAACACTGACAGAGAACACTTACACTGGCGGCCTGAGGTGTTCCATATGGCAGCAGTGTCCGTCATGGTGAAGTGGGCCACGGCAGCGTCCTCCATCAAGATGATGCACTGGTACTCTGCATCCGTGTCCTCCAACACCTCCACAATGATCTCCCCCGCAGGAGGCGCCTGGTGGGAGGTGTTTGGAGGTGGGTACACTTGAATCTTCCTCATCTCTGACAGCAGGACAAGGCTGTCAGTTCCTTGCTTGCTGAGGTGGGCAGGGCTGAGCAGGGAGCCACAACCTGCGGGTGACTTGGTGATGACATGGGTGTACAATATTTCTCATCACAGCCTTGCATCAGCTCCAAGAGGAAGGAGGTGTAGCAGCTTGGGGCACTGAAGACAAGAGTTTGAACTGCAGCTTTGGCACGTTCCTGAGCCTCAAATTTCCACTCCCGGCTTAACCCCTTGAGTGCGGATTTCCTACAAGAAGACATCACCAAGCAACAGGAATGGAACAAAAAGTGGCTGCTACAATTCAATGAAAAAAAAAGTAAAGTCGTGCACCTTGGGAGGGGATATCCAGCACACCAATACCACATGGGAAACACTCCACTATCCACCACAGAGACAGAGAAAGACCTGGAAGTATATGATACCAGGCTAACAGTGAAAAGCAAGTCTGTACCAATCACAGCAGATGGGTTATGTCTAATTTATTCAGCCCTTCCTTTATTGATTTTCACTATTAGTTGCTGCCTGTCATGTATTTGAAGGTACCCTAAAATTAACTATGATGATGACCATGATGCTCGCTTCCCATCTCACCCTGTTGCACCCAGCCTAGGCACACACACACACACACACACACACACACACCTATAACACCTTGATGAGCTGTGGTGCTGTCACTTTAGACTCACCTGGTGCACTGTCAGGGAGTGGCTTCATGACCTCCCTGCCACCCCCTGCATGTCTTCCAAAGCTGCCTCCTGCCCTGTGCTGCAAAAGTGACAACTATTGAGCATTTTCCCGCTCTCCAATTCATACTAACATTTTATTGATCAAATAGAGTACTAAGAATTTGCCCACTTTTCCCACCATACATGCTTGAATAAAAGTATATTTATTTTATTATTATTCAAGGCCAAGAGTAAAGAGTAGCTGGTTACAGAAAATGTACTGAAACCTTTCTAGAGGAAAACTGTTTTATTATTAACCCACCACTTGTAGGAGTCAGAATAGTCTGATATAAAAACAAGTTTAAATGGTAACAAGAAGAAGCGGTGAGCACTCCGGTGGTCTTCAGGGGAGCAGACAAGGTAACAGTGAACACTTTGCTCAACACACCAATGTTTGTTGCATCAAAACATATCAATAGCTAGTATCAAATAGAAGCAAAAGGCATTGTTTAGTGTTTAATATTCTTTTGTTTCATCAAAATAAAATTATGTTAACCATTGTTTTAAATATTGTTCTATCAAAGGACAACATGAATTGTCAAGAAAAAAATATGTATTATTTATATTCATGAACAAACTTTGTTGAATAAATTCAGTCTTCATTAAAGATGCAACGGCTCATCTTACTGTCCACTGTTAGGGCTCACAACACCCCTGGTTTACCTCTGAGTGTGGTGGACGCGGCAGGTCAGGGAGTGCTGACGCAGAGCACACCACCGGCCGGCACCCGCCACACCGCTGCTCCCGTGGAACTGACGAGACAAAGTGAAGCTTACAAACACTGCCGCCTCATGTATTCTGAGGCTGGATTATGTTCAGGAGCACAATAGTGTGGCCCTCCTGCATATACACACTTTGATTAGATTAACTGACAATAGTGATTAACAATATTCTTTATTCATTAATTTGTAAATATTTGGGGGTCCCTATAGATAAATAGGCCCCAAGGGATTACACACAATGCTCGCACCTTCACTGTTTCTGGTTACAAAGCTGACAAACATCACTGACAGACTCTTCAATAACTGAACTGATTGCTCAATGATTCTTGTTCTTTTCAATCTATTCATGAAATTACAGATCATTCATTTGCTGCAAGACTCCCCTTTTTTATTAATGCATCAACCACATTTACGTCTATCAAATCAGGTAAATATGAACCCTCATTTAAGATGAGTTGAAACAGGTGCCAAAACAGTCTCCAAGCCACACCCTAACTCTCCAAGGCCATGGCAGTGGATGTGAGTGGTCCCTTGGCACTCCCTTACCTTCTTCATGTGGTAGGTGTAGCTTGCGTGGAACTTCCAGTGTTTGTTGCAGGCGGTGCAGTGGTAGGCGCATGTGGTGGGCCCAGCGGTGCAGCGTGAGGTTAGATCTGCAGCTGAAACACCGGGAAAAACAATGAACATGTGTCTGCTCATAACCACAGAAGACACCAGGCCACTTGTCCCCTGAGCCCCACCCCTTCCGGGTGTCACAGATCACTGCAAGAGTTTTTCTAAGATCAATACTTCTTTAACCCCTTGACTGTGGATTTCCTACCAGAAGACATCATCAAGATACAGGAATGGAACAAAGTGGCTGCTACAATTCAATGAAGAAAAATGTAAAGTCCTGCACCTTGGAAGGGGATATCCAGCACATCAATACCACATGGGAAACACTCCTCTATCCACCACAGAGGCAGAGAAAGACCTGGGAATACGTACAGGTAACTCGCGATTTACGCGAGTTTGGTTTACGCGTTTTTGAAATAACGCGGGGTCCAAAATCCAAATAAATGTTTAATTTACACGTTTTTTTTCCGCTTATATGCGATATTTTATGGAGTGGCCACCAGTTGTCTCACGCAACTGGACTCACACGGTGCCGTGGCCACACAGCTGAGCTCAGTTCTTCCCACGCACCACTTGAACAACGATACAGTACCCACGCTGCCACGCTACTCAACAATAAGAGTGTGCAGGAACCGGTACCAGTACCGGTACTAACGGTACCAGCTATACGGTACGGTACCAGTACCAGACTGCTCGGTACCGGTACTAATACTAGCCAGTCGCTCATGGTGTCCCTCATTTCTTCCTCACACGAGTGAGGCTGAGGCTGAGTGCCTGAGTGGATATCTTGGTGATATGGATATTCTCTCTCTCTCTCTCTCTCTCTCTCTCTCTCTCTCTCTCTCTCTCTCTCTCTCTCTCTCTCTCTCTCTCTCTCTCTCTCTCTCTCTCTCCACTGAATGAAGTGAATATTTATTTTTCGATAGAAACCTACCTCTTGTTTGATTTACATTGTTTTTGATTTACGCGACCTCTTCAAGGACACAATACTCACATAAATCGAGAGTTACCTGTGTATGTTTCCAGGCTACCAGACCGCGCTCTAGAACAAAGGTGATATGTGTTTATTACGTTATTTATATGATTTTTAGGCAGTTTTTCAATATATGTAGCTGCAAAGCAGCTGACTGACGAAGTTATTGACAAGCTCTCCTCAAAAATGCAGTTTCTCCACCTATCCACTCAACACAATCTTCCAAACAACTATCCCCTATTCTTTGACAACACCCAGCTATCACCTTCCTCAACACTAAACATCCTCGGTCTGTCCTTAACTCAAAATCTCAACTGGAAACTTCATATCTCATCTCTTACTAAATCAGCTTCCTCGAGGCTGGGCGTTCTGTATCGTCTCCGCCAGTTCTTCTCCCCCGCACAGTTGCTGTCCATATACAGGGGCCTTGTCTGCCCTTGTATGGAGTATGCATCTCATGTGTGTGTGTGTGGGGGGGGGGGGGGTTCCACTCACACAGCTCTTCTGGACAGAGTGGAGGCTAAGGCTCTTCGTCTCATCAGCTCTCCTCCTCCTACTGATAGTCTTCTACCTCTTAAATTCCACCGCAATGTTGCCTCTCTTTCTATCTTCTATTGATATTTCCATGCTGACTGCTCTTCTGAACTTGCTAACTGCATGCCTCCCCTCCCTCCCGCGGCCCCGCTGCACTCGACTTTCTACTCATGCTCATCCCTATACTGTCCAAACCCCTCATGCAAGAGTTAACCGGCATCTTCACTCGTTCATCCCTCACGCAGGTAAACTCTGGAACAATCTTCCTTCATCTGTATTTCCTCCTGCCTACGACTTGAACTCTTTCAAGAGGAGGGTATCAGGACACCTCTCCTCCCGAGCTTGACCTTGCTTTTGGACACCTCTTTTGTTTCTTTTTTAGGAGCAGCGAGTAGCGGGCTTTTTTTTATTATTGTTTTACTTTTTTGTGTGTGCCTTTGAGCTGCCTCCTTTGTTGTAAAAAAAAAAATACTACACAAAGGCTGTCAGAGGCAAGCATGAGACTGTTGGTAGCATGAGGTCAGCAATAATGGCCAGCTGTTATCACCACACTGCCACCAAAAATGAATAACATGGGCTGTGCCCCAAGAGTCAATCCTCATGGTGCTGGGTGCAGAGAAGCCTGGCAAAAGGGGAGAGACCAGCACCACACACTGACAAGAGGATTTACTTGTCCCACGTATCATACGACAACCTCAGCCTCACCAGGACGGTGTACCGTGACCTCACAAGACCAGAGCTGCTGGAGAAGTGCCTGAAGGGGAGGACACAGAACAGAAATGAGCGACTACACGGAAAGGTCTGGAGGAAGGCTTCAAAAGACAAATTTTGTGGCCTACATAGGACTGTCTTTGTGTCCCAGGTCACAATCCTGGAGCATAACTTTGGGCACAGTGACCTCGCTTGGGTTCAAGAGGCCCTCCAACTTCATAGATTATCTTGAGTGGAAGGAAAAGAGGACAAGCAGAACCAAGAACGAAAAGAGGAAGAAGAAAAAGACAAGAAAACAAGCCAGCAAGGCAGCAGAAAAACATTATAAGCCTGGAGGCTTCTGAGTAAAAACCTATCTACAATGAGTGGGGTGGTGCCCCATGATACCCACACCATCGAGTGCATAATATCCTTTGAAAAGGAGGGACCAGGTACCATAACTCAGAAATATCTGTAGAATAAAAATTACATTGCAGAACTAGCATATCAAACATGTTATGGTAACAAAATGTAAAAACGATGATTCATCAAAATGTAAGTTATTGGAATTTTCGCCGTTCCTCTTTTGATTCGTTGCATGCTTGGATGGATATGTTGCTGACGTAATCTTTAATTGTTTTGTTTTTCGTTTCGTAAGGCCAGATCAAAACCTTCGACATGCATTAAAAAATCAATCATCAAACAAATGAAGAAATGTCTCCGTATGAAAGACTGAATGGGAATGTATCGGACAGTAAGAGTAAAATAAAATGTTAAGTCCGTATTTATTGTTTATTTTTCACCAATACAATTTGACTTCATTTGTCAACTCGGTCATGGATGTGTGTGAGAATCGATCTCAAAGCATTCGTCAACGACAGAACATCGGACACGAACAATTGCATCCTTCGAAACGATCATCCCGTTGTCGTTAAAACGATAGAGTGGGTCAACAGGATCATCGAACGACGTCGTAAAACAAATCTATACACACTCAACCGAGAAAATGAAACTAAATTGAACGACAGTCACGAATCGGTTCTGAATAACGATTTGAAAGATATCATTGTGCCGTTGTTACGTACATTTAGAGATGTTTTGTTAATTTAAATGTCTTGGTGTATTAAAGATGAAACAAAATATATCAGTGTATTATTTTTACAATATGGGTTTACTTTTGTAATTGAGAGATTGCTCTCGTTTTCGTGTACGGCTTCGTATGACGAGTCAAGAGCAGTTTCTCGTGAATTATGTGATTGCATGTGTGGTTGAATTATTTAATTGGATGTGGTCTTTCATATGCACGGGTTCGTTTACCGACATGACAATTAAATACGATCTAAAATGACAGACATGGATCAAAGTACATCACGCAGATGCAAATGTCAACAAGCAAGAAGAGAAGTCTCTTTAGTAAGTAAGACGTCGCTCACATGTGAACACACAACTGAACTCACGCCTCCTGGCGTCTGGCCTGCGATTGAACTTCAATAAGGTCTGTAAATATAAATTCAATAATCTGTTCAAACCTTTAGTGCACGAAGTGTGAAGAATTCCGTCCGTCACTGGACCTAGTGAACATCCCGTCAATTATGTGATCGTGTGATGAGTAGCAACATGTGAATACCGAACGAACGTGCACAGTGTACCGCTCTGAAATAGTAAGTGCGTCATGTTCTGAGAAGAGTGTATGTCGTATATTATACTTAAATCGTTTTTCAAGTGTACGTTTTAGACATGTCTTTGTGACCCGTTTAATGCTGGACCGACCCCCATGCAAATTTGGACCCCACTCTCCCAGGCTCGTCTGATATATGTCACGACCCCCGTGCAAATTTGGACCCCACTCTCCCAGACTCCTATGTCACGGCCCCCGTGCAAATACTCCTCAACTCCTTCACGCTGAGTCCTACTTGAACAGAAACACAAAAATGAGTACCTGCTGTATGTCACGACCCCCGTGTAAATTTGGACCCCACTCTCTCAGGCTCGTCAACTCCTTCACGTTGAGTCCTACGTGAATAGAAACACAACTGAACACCTGCTGTATGTCACGACCCCCGTGGAAATTTGGACCCCACTCTCCCAGACGCGTCAACTCCTTCCTTGAACAGAAACACACAACTGAACACCTGCTGTATGTCACGACCCCCGTGCAAATTTGGACCCCACTCTCCCAGACGCGTCAACTCCTTCCTTGAACAGAAACACACATCTGAGTATCACTTCCGAATTCTACATGAACATAAATACACAGCCAAGAGTACTTGCCACTACCCCTGTGACAATTTGGACCCCGTTCCCAGGCCCTCCCTCTGAGTCTACAGGAATATAAATCCGCAACCGAGTACCTGCTATATGTCATGACCCCCGTGCAAATTTGGACCCCACTCACTCAGGCTCGTCAACTCCTTCCCTACATGAACATGAATACACAACCGAGTACCTGCTGCTATAGGTCACGACCCCGTGCAATTTTGGACCCCACTCTCTCAGGCTCGTTAACTGCCTCCCTCTGAGTCCTACAGGAACATAAATGCACAACCGGGTACCTGCCATATGTCACGACCCCCATCCAATTTCGGACCCCACTCTCCGTACGGGCGTTACACACATACACACACATATTAGACTTGTAAAAATATGATCATACCATATAGCCAATGTACTTTCTGGATTATACTAAACTGAATTGAGATGTGTGTGTGTTCTGGCTTCCAATACACGCGGTGATGTATATACAGAGATGTGTGTGTTCTGGCTTCCAATACACGCGGTGATGTATATACAGAGATGTGTGTGTTCTGACTTCCAATACACGCGGTGGTGTATATACAGAGATGTGTGTGTTCTGGCTTCCAATACACGCGGTGGTGTATATACAGAGATGTGTGTGTTCTGACTTCCAATACACGCGGTGATGTATATACAGAGATGTGTGTGTTCTGGCTTCCAATACACGCGGTGATGTATATACAGAGATGTGTGTGTTCTGGCTTCCAATACACGCGGTGATGTATATACAGAGATGTGTGTGTTCTGGCTTCCAATACACGCGGTGATGTATATACAGAGATGTGTGTGTTCTGGCTTCCAATACACGCGGTGATGTATATACAGAGATGTGTGTTCTGTCTACAAATACACGCGGTGATGTATATACAGAGATGTGTGTGTTCTGACTTCCAATACACGCGGTGATGTATATACAGAGATGTGTGTGTTCTGGCTTCCAATACACGCGGTGATGTATATACAGAGATGTGTGTGTTCTGGCTTCCAATACACGCGGTGATGTATATACAGAGATGTGTGTGTTCTGACTTCCAATACACGCGGTGATGTATATACAGAGATGTGTGTGTTCTGGCTTCCAATACACGCGGTGATGTATATACAGAGATGTGTGTGTTCTGGCTTCCAATACACGCGGTGATGTATATACAGAGATGTGTGTGTTCTGGCTTCCAATACACGCGGTGATGTATATACAGAGATGTGTGTGTTCTGACTTCAATACACGCGGTGATGTATATACAGAGATGTGTGTGTTCTTCCAATACACGCGGTGATGTATATACAGAGATGTGTGTTCTGACTTCCAATACACGCGGTGATGTATATACAGAGATGTGTGTTCTGGCTTCCAATACACGCGGTGATGTATATACAGAGATGTGTGTGTTCTGACTTCAATACACGCGGTGATGTATATACAGAGATGTGTGTGTTCTGGCTTCAATACACGCGGTGATGTATATACAGAGATGTGTGTGTTCTGCCTTCCAATACACGCGGTGATGTATATACAGAGATGTGTGTGTTCTGGCATACAATACACGCGGTGATGTATATACAGAGATGTGTGTTCTGGCTTCCAATACACGCGGTGATGTATATACAGAGATGTGTGTGTTCTGCTTCCAATACGCGCGTGTGTATACACAGTAGATGTGTGTTCGGTTTTGTGTAGATGAGGCGATATATTTAGAGTCAGATTCGTTCGGTGTGTCATGACATGGATACAATTTTGGGTTGTTTTCATTCGTTCCACTCACACGTGATTTCGCGCCCATGCGCCGCGCCACGCGCGGTACAGTATTAGTCCCATCTCGTTACCGGAAAAACGTATGTACGTTCGTTCGTTTCTCGGCCTCTCCCCATTTGATCCAACTCTGAGACAAAGTAAGATTTGTATTCAGAATCACGCAGGTCACACAATAGTATTCAGAATCCGTCTACAGCTGACACAAAGTCTCGCATTCACCACCAACTCTTGAGGGTTTAAGTCATGCAACAACACGTATAGTATTCAGAATACGTTTACCACTGACACAAAGTCTCATATTCACACAACATCTGCAGCATTCTCTGAGACAAAGTGACAAGTCAGAAAAGTCTGAGGGAATAAACATGCAACACTCGTATAGTATTCAGAATCAGTCTACTGCTGACATAAAGTCTCGCATTCACACAACTAGCAACATCTGCAACTCAGAATCTTATCTGACACTGACAGACACCACGAATCTGTTCGCACAGATTGAACAGATTCTGAATAGTGTTGATTGTACTAGACTTCTTAACTCACCTTATCTTAACTCACCACCAAAGTCTAGACTGAGTACGTTGCCGACAAAACATTAATTATCCCTTCCCCCTCGATTACCGAACAGACGTTTTCAAATTTTCAATCCGACTACATCAAGTTACGAGCGTTTAACAAACACGTTGAAGTGAACGATAGGATCCGATTCAACATAAGCATAAAAAATTTAATTTTCATCAAGTGTGAAATTTACTTTCCCGCTCAGACGCGAGACTGTGTGACGCGTCTGGTTATCACGTGGATGATTTTCTCTGCTAGAATCGATCTCAAAGCATTCGTCAACGACAGAACATCGGACACGAACAATTGCATCCTTCGAAACGATCATCCCGTTGTCGTTAAAACGATAGAGTGCGTCAACAGGATCATCGAACGACGTCGTAAAACAAATCTATACACACTCAACCGAGAAAATGAAACTAAATTGAACGACAGTCACGAATCGGTTCTGAATAACGATTTGAAAGATATCATTGTGCCGTTGTTACGTACATTTAGAGATGTTTTGTTAATTTAAATGTCTTGGTGTATTAAAGATGAAACAAAATATATCAGTGTATTATTTTTACAATATGGGTTTACTTTTGTAATTGAGAGATTGCTCTCGTTTTCGTGTACGGCTTCGTATGACGAGTCAAGAGCAGTTTCTCGTGAATTATGTGATTGCATGTGTGGTTGAATTATTTAATTGGATGTGTGGTCTTTCATATGCACGGGCTCGTTTACCGACATGACAATTAAATACGATCTAAAATGACAGACATGGATCAAAGTACATCACGCAGATGCAAATGTCAACAAGCAAGAAGAGAAGTCTCTTTAGTAAGTAAGACGTCGCTCACATGTGAACACACAACTGAACTCACGCCTCCTGGCGTCTGGCCTGCGATTGAACTTCAATAAGGTCTGTAAATATAAATTCAATAATCTGTTCAAACCTTTAGTGCACGAAGTGTGAAGAATTCCGTCCGTCACTGGACCTAGTGAACATCCCGTCAATTATGTGATCGTGTGTGATGAGTAGCAACATGTGAATACCGAACGAACGTGCACAGTGTACCGCTCTGAAATAGTAAGTGCGTCATGTTCTGAGAAGAGTGTATGTCGTATATTATACTTAAATCGTTTTTCAAGTGTACGTTTTAGACATGTCTTTGTGACCCGTTTAATGCTGGACCGACCCCCATGCAAATTTGGACCCCACTCTCCCAGGCTCGTCTGATATATGTCACGACCCCCGTGCAAATTTGGACCCCACTCTCCCAGACTCCTATGTCACGGCCCCCGTGCAAATACTCCTCAACTCCTTCACGCTGAGTCCTACTTGAACAGAAACACAAAAATGAGTACCTGCTGTATGTCACGACCCCCGTGGAAATTTGGACCCCACTCTCCCAGACGCGTCAACTCCTTCCTTGAACAGAAACACACAACTGAACACCTGCTGTATGTCACGACCCCCGTGCAAATTTGGACCCCACTCTCCCAGACGCGTCAACTCCTTCCTTGAACAGAAACACACATCTGAGTATCACTTCCGAATTCTACATGAACATAAATACACAGCCAAGAGTACTTGCCACTACCCCTGTGACAATTTGGACCCCGTTCCCAGGCCCTCCCTCTGAGTCTACAGGAATATAAATCCGCAACCGAGTACCTGCTATATGTCATGACCCCCGTGCAAATTTGGACCCCACTCACTCAGGCTCGTCAACTCCTTCCCTACATGAACATGAATACACAACCGAGTACCTGCTGCTATATGTCACGACCCCGTGCAATTTTGGACCCCACTCTCTCAGGCTCGTTAACTGCCTCCCTCTGAGTCCTACAGGAACATAAATGCACAACCGGGTACCTGCCATATGTCACGACCCCCATCCAATTTCGGACCCCACTCTCCGTACGCGCGTTACACACATACACACACATATTAGACTTGTAAAAATATGATCATACCATATAGCCAATGTACTTTCTGGATTATACTAAACTGAATTGAGATGTGTGTGTGTTCTGGCTTCCAATACACGCGGTGATGTATATACAGAGATGTGTGTGTTCTGGCTTCCAATACACGCGGTGATGTATATACAGAGATGTGTGTGTTCTGACTTCCAATACACGCGGTGGTGTATATACAGAGATGTGTGTGTTCTGGCTTCCAATACACGCGGTGATGTATATACAGAGATGTGTGTGTTCTGGCTTCCAATACACGCGGTGGTGTCTATACAGAGTTGTGTGTGTTCTGGCTTCCAATACACGCGGTGATGTATATACAGAGATGTGTGTGTTCTGACTTCCAATACACGCGGTTGTGTATATAGAGAGCTGTGTGTTATGGCTTCCAATACACGCGGTGATGTATATACAGAGATGTGTGTGTTCTGACTTCCAATACACGCGGTGATGTATATACAGAGATGTGTGTGTTCTGGCTTCCAATACACGCGGTGATGTATATACAGAGATGTGTGTGTTCTGGCTTCCAATACACGCGGTGGTGTATATACAGAGATGTGTGTGTTCTGGCTTCCAATACACGCGGTGATGTATATACAAAGATGTGTGTGTTCTGGCTTCCAATACACGCGGTGATGTATATACAGAGATGTGTGTGTTCTGACTTCCAATACACGCGGTGATGTATATACAGAGATGTGTGTGTTCTGGCTTCCAATACACGCGGTGATGTATATACAGAGATGTGTGTGTTCTTGCTTCCAATACACGCGCGCGTGTGTTCCGACACGGTAGTATTGTATGTTCGGTTTTGTGTAAGATGAGGCGAGAATATTTTTAGAGTCAGATTCGTTCGGTTTTGTGTAAGATGAGGCGATAATATTTTTAGGGTCAGATTCGTAAGAGTCCTCACACGTGATTTCCGCGCCCATGCGCCACGCCACGCCACGCGGTAGCGGTGTCATGACATCTCGTTACCGGAAAAACGTATGTACGTTCGTTCGTTTCTCGGCCTCTCCCCATTTGATCCAACTCTGAGACAAAGTAAGATTTGTATTCAGAATCACGCAGGTCACACAATAGTATTCAGAATCCGTCTACAGCTGACACAAAGTCTCGCATTCACCACCAACTCTTGAGGGTTTAAGTCATGCAACAACACGTATAGTATTCAGAATACGTTTACCACTGACACAAAGTCTCATATTCACACAACATCTGCAGCATTCTCTGAGACAAAGTGACAAGTCAGAAAAGTCTGAGGGAATAAACATGCAACACTCGTATAGTATTCAGAATCAGTCTACTGCTGACATAAAGTCTCGCATTCACACAACTAGCAACATCTGCAACTCAGAATCTTATCTGACACTGACAGACACCACGAATCTGTTCGCACAGATTGAACAGATTCTGAATAGTGTTGATTGTACTAGACTTCTTAACTCACCTTATCTTAACTCACCACCAAAGTCTAGACTGAGTACGTTGCCGACAAAACATTAATTATCCCTTCCCCCTCGATTACCGAACAGACGTTTTCAAATTTTCAATCCGACTACATCAAGTTACGAGCGTTTAACAAACACGTTGAAGTGAACGATAGGATCCGATTCAACATAAGCATAAAAAATTTAATTTTCATCAAGTGTGAAATTTACTTTCCCGCTCAGACGCGAGACTGTGTGACGCGTCTGGTTATCACGTGGATGATTTTCTCTGCTAGAATCGATCTCAAAGCATTCGTCAACGACAGAACATCGGACACGAACAATTGCATCCTTCGAAACGATCATCCCGTTGTCGTTAAAACGATAGAGTGCGTCAACAGGATCATCGAACGACGTCGTAAAACAAATCTATACACACTCAACCGAGAAAATGAAACTAAATTGAACGACAGTCACGAATCGGTTCTGAATAACGATTTGAAAGATATCATTGTGCCGTTGTTCGATGATCTTACGATCCAAAAATGTGGCATCTTAGGCCGAAGGCCTAAGATGCCACAATCTGTCGACATGTTGAACAAAGTCTCACATTCACTCCGTCATACAGAGTCAGACGTTCGCCGAAGGCTTAATATGCCACATGACGGCACATTCACACGGTTTAGGAATCTGTAAACATGTAGAACAAAGTCTCACATTCACTCTCCGTCATACTAAGTTAGACAATCAAATGACAGACATCAGTGGAACAAAGTCTCAGACTCTGTAGAACAAATCTCATGACGGAATCTGTCGACGTGTAGAACAAAGTCTCCGATTCACTCCGTTGTACAAAGTCAGACGTTCGCCACCAGCCGAAGAAGACCTAAGATGCCACCATGACACGACAGAAGAATAAACTAAAACAATCTGTAAATTCTTATTTTTATTTATTACACATAATCATTGCAATGCTTCTTCTTATCTTGTCAGGAGTCTACATTGCAGACAAAGTCACGCATTCACCAACGTCTCAGAATTGGTCTACATTGCAGACAAAGTCACGCATTCACCAACGTCTCAGAATTGGTCTACATTGCAGACAAAGTCACGCATTCACCAACGTCTCAGAATTGGTCTAGATTGCAGACAAAGTCACGCATTCACCAACGTCTCAGAATTGGTCTAGATTGCAGACAAAGTCACGCATTCACCAACGTCTCAGAATTGGTCTAGATTGCAGACAAAGTCACGCATTCACCAACGTCTCGTTGCAGATCACGTCTGTTCGTGACCACCTAGGGTTAAGAAATAAAATTTATGTGTGTAATATGATTTGTTTTATTTTACATTATAAAAAAGATTCTGGTGAGTGTATCTGTGTCACTTACACATGTCTGTATTACGTGTGTGGGTATGTGTGTCACACACGGTCGTTCCACGTTGTTGTCCGAGAATTGGAGGTGAGTGTTGTCCGAGCATGACTACACATTTTCACTTACACTGTCTATTACTCTTTTGAATTCGATAACTTAAAAAGTTTATCTCTTGCACTGTCTGTCAATATTCGAGTCCGATGACAAAACCGAGTATTCTCTGTCGCTCTAGTGCGTCCAACAATGCAACTCCCAACAATGCAATGCAACTCTACACAAGACAAACAAACTCACATTCACTCGAGTTAAGATGTAGTAATTGCTACATGCCCGTCCAATGTATCTCTACATGTTTTGCATAAGTCGAGATGACCTGCACCAATACTATACCTCTTGAATGTGTCACACACTACAGAGTTCAGAATCGT
Source organism: Eriocheir sinensis (assembly GCF_024679095.1). Taxonomy (NCBI): domain Eukaryota; kingdom Metazoa; phylum Arthropoda; class Malacostraca; order Decapoda; family Varunidae; genus Eriocheir; species Eriocheir sinensis. Next base: position 199,487 of record NW_026111941.1, read on the forward strand.
ATCTTAACTATATTCTATCTGAATCTGTTCGCAGCAACTCTCTAGTTGTGTGTGACATTTGCATGGGTCTCTCTTCGCGCATGCAAATGTAAGTTAAGACTTCTTCTTTGTTGAAGAACTCTTGCCTACCTAACATCGGAGTGTACAGACTCACATGACAAAGTCTAACGTGACGATGACAACTCTATTCAGAATCTATTCTATCAGAATCTGTTTGAAGAGTAAGTTGCCCAGTGAATGTGAGACCTTCTCGTCCTTGTCGTACAGTGCTAACAGATTTCAGACAAGCACCAATACTATACATCTTGAATGTGTCACACACTACAGAATTCAGAATCGTATCTTAGCTATATTCTGTTCTCTCTGAATCTGTTCGCAGCAACTCTCTAGTTGTGTGTGACATTTGCATGGGTCTCTCTTCGCGCATGCAAATGTAAGTTAAGACTTCTTCTTGCAGACAAAGTCACGCATTCACCAACGTCTCAGAATTGGTCTAGATTGCAGACAAAGTCACGCATTCACCAACGTCTCAGAATTGAATTCACCAACGTCTTCGAATTGGTCTATATTGCAGACAAAGTCACACATTCACCAATGTCGCAGAAGCGGTCTACATTGCGCATTCACCAACGTCTCAGAATTGGTCTATATTGCAGACAAAGTCACGCATTCACCAACGTCTCAGAATTGGTCTATATTGCAGACAAAGTCACGCATTCACCAACGTCTCAGAATTGGTCTACATTGCAGACAAAGTCATGCATTCACCAATGTGTCAGAATCGGTCTACATTGCAGACAAAGTCACGCATTCACTAATGAAATTTGTCTACAGTGTATTTCATTTACACTCTAAGGGGTACTATTATAAATTCAATTTTACTTTTTCAGGAGTTACTATTATTAATTCAATTTTGTTTTTTTCATGCGTCTCAGAATCGGTCGATATATAAGACAAAGTCAACCAGTCGTGTGCTTTTCAGGGGGTACTATTATAAATTCATTTGAACTCTTGCCTATGAATATTTGAAGATAAGATGTAGAATAGAGTTAAGATGTAGTAGATGCATACAAGTGTTGACACACTCCTTCAAATTTTTGAGACTCCTCAGCGTTGATTTGTAAAAGGAAACGTTGGTCGAAAAAGAGAAATAAATATTCTATGCCGCGTCTCCGGCTTCGTTGAGATATAGTTCTGTCATCGTTTTTTTATCAGAGTTATCATCGCCGATCGATGCCTTCCATGCCTTCATAAACTCTTCGATGTTTTTGACCAAAACTATTATTTTCTTATTTTCATCTTCGTTATGAGGAATATCTTTTAATAGTTGATTTAAGGTAATTTCTTCGTTCGGGTTGGCATGCTTTTTGTTAAATTCTTCACAATATGTCGGTTCTGAACGACCAAGAATTCGACAGGGAATACGGAGAGCGTTATCTCGATGATAACATACACGAGTTTGTCTGCAATGTAGACCAATTCTGAGACGTTGGTGAATGCGTGACTTTGTCTGCAATGTAGACCAATTCTGAGACGTTGGTGAATGCGTGACTTTGTCTGCAATGTAGACCAATTCTGAGACGTTGGTGAATGCGTGACTTTGTCTGTAATGTAGACCAATTCTGAGACGTTGGTGAATGCGTGACTTCGTCTATAAATGTGAATGCGTGACTTCGTCTGTAAATGTGAATGCGTGACCTCGTCTGTAATGTAGACCGATTCTGAGACGTTGGTGAATGCGTGACTTCGTCTGTAATGTAGACCAATTCAGAGACGTTGGTGAATGCGTGACTTCGTCTGTAATGTAGACCAATTCTGAGACGTTGGTGAATGCGTGACTTCGTCTGTAATGTGAATGCGTGATTTCGTCTGTAATGTAAACCAATTCTGAGACGTTGGTGAATCCGCGACTTCGTCTGTAATGTAGACCAATTCTGACGTTGGGGAATGCGTGACTTCGTTTGTAATATAGACCAATTCTGAGACGCTGGTGAATGCGTGACTTTGTCTGCCAACTCGTTTGAAAGCAACTTAAAACTATACAATGAAACAACTCGTTTCAAAGCAAACTTAAAACTATACGATGAAACAACTCGTTTCAAAGCAAACTTATAAACTATTGCATTGAAGTCAAGCAGCAAACTTAGTTAATCTGGAATTTTTGTTTTATGCAATGTCTAGTTATTGTAATAACTTTGTTGTAATATTGATTCCTTGATTTGTCAAGCCTTTTTAGTCGCCGCCCCATGCCCCGCCTCCTGCGTTGCCTCATGTCATGGCGTCGTCACGGTTACGTCACGCTGAGAGAACAGACAAACAATGATAACTTTTTGGAGAATAGGTCGACGTACGTGACAAAGTCGCACATTCATCAGAGTCGTCAGACATTCATACAAACTCGCATGCTTAGGGCATACTATTCTAAATATACTTGTAACGGTAGGAACACTCTAATCTGGTTCAACACATCAAGAAAGAACCGTCGATAAAAACCGTTGTGGACTATCATTCGATATGTCTCGTGAAGAAATCACACAACGGTTGCAAGAACATCAACGTTGCCGCCACAACAGACAAATCAGACAAGAATTCGTCGGGCCAGTATCTGACGGAGTGTTTTACGACAGGATACGGAATCTATCCATTTTCAATCAGTCTATTTCAACACTACAAAGAAAACCTAAAACTATTACTGAAGTACAAAACGACCATATCCGAACTCCAGAAGAAAACGTTAAGGTAGGCTGCTGCGTTTGGCGTCAGCGTGTCATTCGCATCTGACATTTCGTAATCTCCGTTACCGTCCCCTCTGTTTGTTCTCAAAAACATTAATCAATTCTGACTGGAAATTTTGTATTTGTCCAACAAGTGTTTCTTAATTCTGTTGTTGTTGTTAAGATGAGGATTAATGGCGTTGAGAAGTTGTTTAATTTTTATATTGTTATATTTTATTTTCAGGTTGTAATATCGACTCAACCTATCTTTTTCTACCAAAGAATCGTAAAAGTCTGAATATCGGTTTTGTTAGATTCCAACACGGATTTGACGAGAGATGCTTGAAACAGCGACGGGTGTTGCCCGGAAGACGCTCGACTCTCGGTGCCGCTGCCGCTTTCGTTGACGGTGGCGGCGGTGTTATCGTTGTGTACATACAGACCGTCGATTAACACGAGGTGGGAAGACAGGCGGAAAACGACGCGCTTTCTCTTCACGTTCATGACATTTCGTGGGCAGTACACGATGTCCATAAACTTAGTGTGCGCGTAGTACTATTATAAATTCAATTTTACTTTTTCAGGATTTACTATTATAAATTCAATTTTGTTTTTTTCATGCGTCTCAGAATCGGTCGATATATAAGACAAAGTCAACCATTCGTATGCTTTTCAGGGGGTACTATTATAAATTCATTTGAACTCTTGCCTATGAATATTTGAAGATAAGATGTAGAATAGAGTTAAGATGTAGTAGATGCTTACATTCACTAACAAGCTACGAAGCAGCACACATGCAGCAGCAGCAGCGAGCTACTATGATTACATGCACTGTCCTTCGGCAACGAGTGTTTTGGGAACAAAAACAATTTCTTGATGTGTCTCGGAAAAGGTAAAGCTTTCCCTATAGCCACACCTGAGACGTTGGTCAATGCGTGACTTTGTCTGCAATGGGTGAATGCGTGACTTTGTCTGCAATGTAGACCAATTCTGAGACGTTGGTGAATGCGTGACTTTGTCTGCAATGTAAACCAATTCTGAGACGTTGGTGAATGCGTGACTTTGTCTGCAATGTAAACCAATTCTGAGACGTTGGTGAATGCGTGACTTTGTCTGCAATGTAGACCAATTCTGAGACGTTGGTGAATGCGTGACTTTGTCTGCAATATAGACCAATTCTGAGACGTTGGTGAATGCGTGACTTTGTCTGCAATGTAGACCAATTCTGAGACGTTGGTGAATGCGTGACTTCGTCTGTAAATGTGAATGCGTGACTTCGTCTGTAATGTAGACCAATTCTGAGACGTTGATGAATGCGTGACTTCGTCTGTAATGTAGACCAATTCTGAGACGTTGGTGAATGCGTGACTTCGTCTGTAATGTGAATGCGTGACTTCGTCTGTAATGTAAACCAATTCTGAGACGTTGGTGAATGCGTGACTTCGTGTGTAATGTAGACCAATTCTGACGTTGGTGAATGCGTGACTTCGTTTGTAATATAGACCAATTCTGAGACGCTGGTGAATGCGTGACTTTGTCTGCAACGTAGACCGATTCTGAGTGGCTGATTTGATTCGGAGGCGGTGACCGATTCCGTTTGGTAAATGTGTGCGTTTATCTACAGCGGTGACCAATTCCGGTGTGTGTTGATGTTTGAGTTTGTCTCAATGCTGAGTGTTAGGTGAATGCGTGCTTTTGTCTGAGATGTCGCTTGACTTTGTCGGAAACGTATATTCGGAAAGTTGGGTGTGAGACTTTGTCGGAAACGTCCGTCTCGCATTAGCAACATTTGGTCCAGTGCAGTGTGTGAAGCGACAGTGACCATCATCATTCGGCTTCGGGGTGTTGGTCTGCTCTCCATCGCTCTGCCTGCTGTGGCCTGTGCCTGCGCTGCGTGTTGCTGATCCCTTTCGCTTTCGTATATCTAGGTGAATGCTAGTCTTTTGTTTTAATAATTAACTAATATTGACATATTGCATTACAGTTATGTGAATGTGACTTTGAAGGAGACTGATGTGGGACGACAGAAGGAGTTTACTCAAGCTCGCAGTGGGACGACAGAAGGAGTCTACTCAAGCTACTCGCATCGGGGTGTTGGACCCACCCTACTCTCCATACAACAGAAGTCTGAGTCTGCTATCTTTGTGAACAAAGTGTGACTTTGTCTCGACGGCAAGTCGTACACAGGATTGTTATACTCCTACCCTACGGCAGAGTGTACAGAGTGCGACGAATGTGTTATTGTTTACAACATCATCTATTCTGCAAATTCTTCGACATTCGGGGACTGCGTTGATAAATCCACTTTTCAAACCTTAGCGCTCGACAACACGATTCAACGGACGCTGTTCATGATGACCAACTCTGCAATTAAACACAGACCAGAAATCTCACTCCTGATTCAGAATATACTCGAATTGATGCACAAGTAAACAGAGCCGTTGGATGGACTCCTGACAAGATAAGAAGAAGCATTGCAATGATTATGTGTAATAAATAAAAATAAGAATTTACAGATTATTTTAGTTTATTCTTCTGTCGTGTCATGGTGGCATCTTAGGTCTTCTTCGGCTGGTGGTGAACGTCTGGCTTTGAACGACAGAGTGAATCGGAGACTTTGTTCTACACGTCGACAGATTCCTAAACCGTCCGATGCATCCAACACACTGCCGACGATGTTAGCGGAATCAGACGCTGTCGTGCATAACGAACACTTAACAAATTAAAATAAATAACGAGCGCGTGTAACATATGTTGTTTGACACGCGTGTATTGAACGAAATTGTTCAATACTAACCTGTTCGATGAAGAGAGGATCATTGGTGAACTGCATGAAGTAACAATCTGGATTGTGGTATATGTGTTCTATTAAGGGATCGCCTTTACGCCAGTTTCTCAGCGAAAGACCACAATGATAGCACCTCACGTTGTCACCCACACCTCTAAGAGTAATAATAGAAGTAGTAAATGTTGAAAAATAGAAGTAATAAATGTTGAATCATTAATATTGCCAAAAATATTGTTGAACCAATATATAAAAGGAATATTACCCAAGTAATAAAATCCAACTTTGGCTAGATTTGCAGGCGTCTGTTCCACGTTTCAGACAATTGCGATCTGACAAAAACAGTAAAGGGCCTTCAAGTGTTTCAGGAGGAGGTGTCGTTGCGTCAAATGGCTTACCTCCCCGATCTTTGTTTAATAGAACGTGACTAGAGCACTGTAAAAAAGTGTTACGTTTAATCAAATAATTAAGTATTCCGATTAATCTGATTAATTTTATCTCTACCGCTTCTTTTTCTTTTTTATTTGCAAAACCGATTAAACATATCTTCACGCGCGGAAATTGTTTCTTAAGAGGTTTCATTTTCCAGAAAAAGCGGTGGCAAATAACGAGATCGTAGTTGTCCATGTAAAACACGTCCGTGTTCACCACCACGTAGATTAATTTAGCCGCTTGGTTCTTCATCTGGACGACTCTCACACTACGTTCGCGATGCGCTCTCCCTTGCAGGTCAGGGATGAAATTGGTTTACCTGATGCCAACCAAGAATCAGAAACATTTTCGAGACTTAATTTTATAGCGTCTAAAGGATGTGTGACGTTCGTCACGTGTTCCAGAATGACCAAAGTCTGCTATGCACACTTCCAGAATGACCAAAGTCTGCATTTATTATACACACTTCCAGAATGACCAAAGTCTGCAAAGTCTGCATTTGTTACCACCAAAGTCTGTATTTTTTACATGTGATGTACGTCCAAATATATTTGTGTTACGTGTTCCCAAATGACAAGGTCTGCATTTGTCGTGGTCACACACACACACACACACACACACACACACAAACACACTTGGACCAATCTAGGATTAAGCAACACGGTACCTGCTCACGTTGTCTAGTACAAACATAAGTGTCATAGCCGCTCGCTCAGTTGTAAAGCTGCCATCGTCGATTAACTTTAACCAGATAAATATTTAGAATTCGTCGCAGACGGCAGAGTGATTCCTCGGGTGTTAGAGTGATTCTTCGGGTGTTTGGCTCTCTTGCTTTTTCCTAATTTATTTGTAGGTCTTCAACAATACCGGCTGGTCACATTACTTTTTATTCCGTCTTGTGTACAGAACAGGTGTGTAAATGTGCGTGTTTTGGATTTACAAAGTCGACTTTAAAAACAAAAAGAGGAGGAGAATGGTAGGATTCTTTACGAAATATTACCAGATTAAAGATGTAGCTGCACATGACGTTCTTTATCCTAAGAATCATATTATCATTTTAATTTATAGCTGCAAAGATAAGTTTTGAGAGTTTGTCACTGACAATATTTTGATCAACAATGGCAAGTTCTTACCCTACTCTAGCAAATAAATGTGCTCGGAACCTCTTGATGTTTCCTTTTACATACCGCTGTGAACAGGGATTCTCAGCACTGTGCTTGATTAAAAACAAGTTACGGTCATGTCTAGGAGTCAGAGATGACATAAAAGTGTCCCTTTCAAACACTGTACTGAGGATTAACTTTAGAGAAACTGTATTAACACAGTGAAAAACATCCCAAATGAACACCACCGAGTGCCAGGATTCGAACCCGGGCTTCTGATCAAGTCAGGGCAGCAAACCGACCAGACCACCGATGGGCTAAAAAGTTTACCGCGCAGGGACCACCATGCGGCATTTACCTGACGCCCCCCCCCGCACTGTGGACATGAGGTGAGGGGTGACCGCCCCACCGTGACTGACGGAAACGCACTTAATCAAACCCTTAGGGCACATACGGTGTGTAAGTACATTAGAAACTGTATTAACAACTGACTTCTGATCAGAAGGCCGGGTTCGAATCCTGGCACTCAGTGTTGTTCATTTGGGATGTTTATCACTGTGTTAATACAGTTTCTCTAATGTATTTACACACCGTAAGGGTTTGATTAAATGCGTTTCCGTCAGTCACGGGTGTGGGCGGGGTTACCTTCACCTTCATGTCCACAGTGCGGGGCTGGGGCGTCAGGTAATGGCCGCAGAAGTGGCCTCAGGCGCGGTAACCTTTTAGCCCATCGGTGGTCTGGTCGGTTTGCTGCCCTGACTTCTGATCAATAGGCCCGGGTTCGAATCCTTCGTTTTAATTTTCATTATGTGGAACACTCTGTCAAGGACAGCTATGTGAGTGCACCCCCCCCCCCCCCCCACACACACACATGAGATGCATACTCCATACGAGGGCGGACAAGGCCCCTCTAAATGGATAGCAACTGTGCGGGGGAGAAGAACTGGCGGAGACGGTTCAGAAAGTCCAGCCTCGAGGAAGCTTATTTAGTAAGAGATGAGATATGAAGTTTCCAGTTGAGATGTTGAGTTAAGGATAGACCGAGGTTGTTTAGTGTTGAGGAAAGTGATAGCTGAGTGTTGTCAAAGAATAGGGGATAGTTGTTTGGAAGATTGTGTCGAGTGAATAGGTGGAGAAACTGTTTTTTTGAGGCGTTGAGTGACACCAGGTTCCTCTTGCCCCAATCGGATATAATTGTAAGGTCTGAGGCTAAGCGTTTTGTTGCCTCCAGCCTTGAATCGTTAAGTTCCTGTAGGGTGGGTCTTCTATTAAAAGAAGTTGAGTAATGCAGAGTGGAATCATCGGCGTAGGAATGGATAGGAAAGTTCGTTTTGGAAAGATCATCAATGAACAACAGAAAAAGAGTGGGAGATAGGACAGAACCCTGTGGGACACCACTGTATAGATTTAGGGGAAGAACAGTGACCGTCTACCACGGCAGAAATAGAACGGTCAGAAAGGAAACTGGAGATAAAGGCACAGAAAGAAGGACAGAAACCGTAGGAGGGTAGTTTGAAAAGCAAAGATTTGTGCCAGACCCTATCATAAGCTTTTGATATGTCCAGCGCAATAGCAAAGGTTTCACCGAAACGGTTAAGAGAGGATGACCAAGAGTCAGTTAGGAAGGCAAGGTGATCACCAGTAAAACGCCCCTTGCGGAGCCCATACTGGCGATCAGATAGTAGGTCAGAAGTGGAAAGGTGCTTTTAAATCTTCCGGCTAAGGATTGATTCAAAAGCTTTAGATCGACAAGAAAGTAAAGCTATAGGGGGGTAGTTTGAGGGATTGGAACGGTCACCCTTCTTAGGCACAGGCTGTATGAAGGCATACTTCCAGGAGGAAGGACAGTGGCGTCGTAGGGGGGGGCGGTCCTCCCCGGGTGAAAGCTTGAAGGGGGTGCCATGATACAGGCTCAAGTCTAATGGCTAAGTTTAGTGACGTATCTAAGGAAAGGGGTGTTGGGGTTATAAAAGGAGACGCCCACCAAGCCCCCAACAAAGGTACCCACCGTCCTTCGAATGGTCCATTTGGAAGCCCCCATTTGTTGCCATACACATTTGTAGAAGCTAGTGTTGGGGGGTGGGGGAACCCACAATGAGACAAGACCCCAGGACCCCGCCCACAAGATCTCCAGCCATGCCGGCATATATAGTGCCACTGTGGGTAATGATGGAGTTTTGATTACCGAGCTCCAGCCACGCGTGGTACCGTGAATGACGGCGCCTTGTGTTTCAAATGACTGTAGCAGATGAATTGCTTTGCTCGTAGCAGACGTTATTTACTATAAAGAACACATTTTTGCATAATGTTGAAGATAAGGAACTGTACTTTATCACGTGACGTTAAAAACTTGAATGTAAATGTTTGTTGTAGCATGAATCTCCCTGAACGGTATCGTAGGTAGATGAGAGGGGAGACGCCTAAGTGTTTGTTGTAGCATGAATCTCGCTGAACGGTATCGTGGGTAGGTGAGAGGGGAGACGCCTAAGTGTTTGTTGTAGCATGAATCTCGCTGAACGGTATCGTAGGTAGGTGAGAGGGGAGACGCCTAAGTGTTTGTTGTAGCATGAATCTCGCTGAACGGTATCGTAGGTAGGTGAGATGGGAGACGCCTAAGTGTTTGTTGTAGCATGAATCTCGCTGAACGGTATCGTAGGTAGGTGAGAGGGGAGACGCCTAAGTGTTTGTTGTAGCATGAATCTCGCTGAACGGTATCGTAGGTAGGTGAGAGGGGAGACGCCTAAGTGCGAGACGTAAACAAAACAAGCTCGTCATGGAAACGTCTTCGTCGCATGCTTTTGTATTATTATTATTATAATAATAATAATAGCAACAATAATAATAATAATAATAATAATAATAATAATAATAATAATAATAATAATAATAATAATAATAATAATAATAATAATAATAATAATAAAATTTATAATAATAATAATAATAATAATAATAATAATAATAATAATAATAATAATAATAATAATAATAATTATAATAATAATAATAATAATAATAGTAATAATAATAATGATAATAATAATAATAATAATAATAATAATAATAATAATAATAATAATAATAATAATTATAATTATAATAATAATAATAATAATAATAGTAATAATAATAATAATAATAATAATAATAATAATAATAATAATAATAATAATAATAATAATAATAATAATAATAATAATAATAATAATTAGTATTATTATTATTATTATTATTATTATTATTATTGTGTGTGTGTGTGTGTGTATTGTGTGTATTATTATGTGTGTGTGTGTGTGTGTGTGTGTGTGTGTGTGTGTGTGTGTGTGTATCATGTGTGTTATTATTATTAGATATTATTCTCATTTTATGTTGAACACCGAAATCGTCGTTAAGTGACTGAAGTATCATACAGATATATAATCATAATAACAATAATGATAAGAAGAAGAACTGATGAAGAATTATCATTATAATAATAAGAATGATGATAATAATAAGGATAGTCAGCCAGTTATTTCTGCTTTCCAGTGGCTGTCTCTGAATTTGTCTGGCTGGAATAGTAAGCGATGTATGGGGATAATATAATAATAATAATAACCTAAAAGAATAAGGCAGGACATTCAAAACCATGAATATATATACCGTATATATATATATATATATATATATATATATATATATATATATATATATATATATATATATATATATATATATATATATATATATATTTATATATATATATATATATATATATTCAGGATCCACCGGGAAGAAGCCTACCGGCGCAATAGGCCAAGACGTAAAAAAAAAAGTGTGAGGAGCTACGACACGCGCGGGTGTTGGTGAAAATGTTCTATGACTTGAGTCTATCTTGTTTCTGAGGCTCCTGCTGTTAGTATAGAAGATTCTTAGCCCGTCCTCTGTTACTCCCCTAGAATTACTTCTAAGCTGCCTGGTTATATTATGAGCTAGATGTCCCCTGGGTGTCAACAACTGATCCCAGCTCCTCCTGCACCCTCACAGCCCTTGATTCAGCCTCATCCTTTTAACCACAGATATTTCCTTAGCTAATTCTTGCTTGAATTCATCCAGTTTTTCTACAATTATGGTAGCCAGAGATGCTTTATGGAGGCATGGGTTGCACATCCAATTAATTTTAGGTATATTCTCCTGCTTAATTCCAGACAAATGAGCACACTGCACATGACACCAACTAGGGCACAGACAGCATCCAATCCAACGCAAATCCAACGGGTGTTGGCTTTGCCAGCCATGTGTATGTATATGTTATGCTGAAATATGTATGTATATATAGTAATGATAATTAGTTTAGCCTAGAGTAAATGTAAAACGTATGTGTAGGTAATAATGAAATATGTATGTATATGTAATAATAAAATATGTATGTATATGTTATGCTGAAATATGTATGTATATGTAATATGATAATTAATTTAGCTTAACGTAAATGTAAAACATATGTATAGGTAATAATAAAATATGTATGTATATGTAATAATGATTAGTAATTTAGCCTAACGGAAATGTAAAATGTATCATATGTACATGTATGTATATGTAATAATAAATTTAGCCTAACGGTCTAACCCGAATTCCCAAGCTGTATACATGGAATCCCCGCGCTTTGAAAAATACTAGACGCAGAACATATATATATATATATATATATATATATATATATATATATATATATATATATATATATATATATATATATATATATATATATATATATTTTTTTTTTACGTTGTTTTCTATTGCCAGTAGGCATCTTCCCAGTGGGGCCAGATGGTCGGCCCAAGGCTTCTTCCAGGTGGGGCCTGATGGTCGGCCCAGCCGTTCTGGCGCAGGCGAGTGTTTATAGTGGCGCCATCTTGCATTGGTTCATACTGCCCCCGGAACTCGTTCTTGATTCGCTTGGACGGCTTCCTCTAGAGTCCGGGTTGATGGGTGGTCTTCAGGACAGCATGTGGGAAGTTTTAAGGCACTCGGCGGTGACTGAAAATCCCAGTGGTAGCGTGAGATTTGAACCCGCGTCGTCCATCACGCGGCGAATGTGGGTCAGTACGCTATCACTTCTACCCATATATATATATATATATATATATATATATATATATATATATATATATATATATATATATATATATATATATATATATATATATATATATATATATATATATATATATATATATATATATATATATATATATATATATATATATATATATATATATATATATATATATATATATATATATATATATATATATATATATATATATATATATATATATATATATATATATATATATATATATATATATATATATATATATATATATATATATATATATATATATATATATATATATATATATATATATATATATATATATATATATATATATATATATATATATATATATATATATATATATATATATATATATATCTATATATATCAACTTTTTGGTACGCCACTGAGGGTGGGTCTTCTATCAAAAGAAGTTGAGTAATGCAGAGTAGAATCATCGGCGTAAGAATGGATAGGACAGTTCGTTTTGGAAAGAAGATCATCAATGAACAACAGAAAGAGAGTGGGTGATAGGACAGAGCTTGTGGAACACCACTGTTGATAGGTTTAAGGGAAGAACAGTGACCGTCTACCACAGCAGGCATAGAACGGTAAGAAAGGATACTGGAGATAAAGGTACAGAGAGACGGATAGAAACCGTAGGAGGTAGTTTGGAAAGCAAAGATTTGTGCCAGACCCTATCAAAACTTTTGATATGCCCAGCGCAATATCAAAGGTTTTACCGAAACAGCTAAGAGGATGACCAAGAGTCCGTTAGGAAGGCAAGAAAATCACCAGTAGAACGCCCTTGCGGAACCCATACTGGCGGTCAGAAGTGGAAAGGTGCTTTTGAATCTTCCGGTTAAGGATTGATTGAAAAGCTTTAGATGAACAAGAAAGTAAAGCTATAGGACAGTAGTTTGAGAGATTGGAACTGTCACCCTTCTTAGGCACAGGCTGTACGAAGGCATACTTCCTGTTATTATTGTTATTACTGTTCCGTCCGTTTTGAAGAGTGTGGCGGAGGTGGGGACAGTGTGTGTGTGTGTGTGTGTGTGTGTGTGTCGCCTCACGAGGTGTCATTAGAGTTCAAAGGCTGTTGCTGTGTCACCCCATCAACGTGCAGATTACAGAGTCACTGGACGCCACGGGACACTCCGAGATGACCGTGTCAGCTGACCAACACCGGAGCGACGACGGGGCGCGGCGAGCACTGCACAGTGCACACCCTGCGGGGCTCCATCGCGCTGCCTTGCCTCACACTGTAAAATGGCCGCCCCACAAGTGCCCCGCCATGCCAGGGGCACTCACAAGCTTACCGGTCCTCCGTCATCTTCATGCTGATGTTTTTTTTTAACACAACACCCACTAGGAGGAGTGCCAAAAGCCTGCAGCCACAAGAAAGCCGCCACGCTACTGTATACCCGTGACTGAGTCACAGCGAAGCGGCCATCACCGTCACGTCACCGACTGCCGATCCGCAGTCGCCCCGCCCTCCGCCACCGCCGCCACACCGCCCCGTCCCTCCGCTGCCCTGCCCGTCCTCTGCTGCTGCTCGGCGAGGTGTCACCATTGGCCTGAAGCTCACATTACCTCGTCTCGGTGTGATTTGCGCCAGTACCGGCACAGTAATGGGTGAAATATAAAGCACAAAGTGGCCTCTGGTGACCTGCCCGCCGCCGGGCGACACCCTTCCGTCTCCCTCGCTCCGCACCCCGCTCCCTGACTCTCAGTCTCAGGCCCATGCCTCCTCTGGACCTGGTCAGTGACCTGGGGACACATTAACAGTCACTTATGGCTGCTGGCGGTTCGTCCGTGCATAAAGGGAGGCAGGAAAATGACGCTGAAGGCAGAACACAACGCCGATGTCGCCCGCGAGCGGACCAATCACATCACAAGAGGTGGTGTTTCCTCAGAGAAGAGAGCGGGGAGGTAGAGGAGGGGAGGAGGGCCGGGCGACGTGGAACATGGCCGCCACGCGCTGGGACCCATATAGCCTAGTCCAGCCCCATTATCCTGCCCTAGCGACACCACGCCCCCTTCTTCGTGTCCAAATGAAAGGGTTAACCAGAATCTTCACTCTTTCGTCCCTTCCAATAGTAAACTACATCGCAGCCTCCCTTGAACGGCGTATTCTTAATTAAACTTTTTGCTACGGCTGTCGGCTTCATACTCGCTTAAGAAAATATATTAGAGCATTCTCTCTCTCTCTCTCTCTCTCTCTCTCTCTCTCTCTCTCTCTCTCTCTCTCTCTCTCTCTCTCTCTCTCTCTCTCTCTCTCTCTCTCTCTCTCTCTCTCTCTCTCTCTCTCATAACTAACCCATGTTGCCAACGAGGGCCGCGCCATTCCCTTCCATCCTTGTATTTCTGTTTCACTGTCAACAATTCCCGGATGACAACACTCGCGAGCATCAGCAACTTGTCACTATGAGCCACTCAGCGGACAGACGTATTGCCTTACATAATATGTTATACTTATTTAATCCCTAACGACCCGCTGTGTCACACGGGGATTCCAGAACTGGGCTGAACATGTGTGTTGCTACGCTGCGGCCGTTCCTGCTCGCTGCCACTTGTACTTTAAATATGTAGTTGTTATGGAGATGAATAGGAGGTGGACACATATATTCCTAACGCTACGGGTGTTCTCGCTGTCACTCAGGGTATTAAATATGTGGTTGTTTATATAAGTATGAATGTTAATATTTTCTATATGTTATAAAAGTTAAAATGTAGGTAAAATGTAGTTGTTTGTTTATATAAATATGAATGTTTGTAATCACTCTATGGCTTAAGAGGCAAAATGTAAAATGTATAGTTGTTATTTTATTCTTTTTAACATATTTCCGTCTGTCCTCAAACACACTCGCTCGGTCGCCCCTACATAAAATTTTCGCCGTCCTAGTGACCAAAGATTATTAAAAATGTAATTGTCTATATTTGAAGTTTATTTTGTTATCTTTTCATTTTTCACAGGGCAGCAATAATATGTACACATGTCCATATTCTCGCTGGCCTTCAAACACACTCACTCACTCACTCGCTCCCACACATAATATTTTCGACCATCACACACAAAATGTTTAAAGTGCAAAAGTATAGAAAACACTCATTGGTGCCGCCGTGAGTTTAGTAGAACGCGCGCGCTCCGCTCCTATATTTTAAAGCCAAACCCGCAGTCACAAAGTTGAAAATGCAAATATATAGTCACGCCGGCCTTCAGTGGCGAGAGTCCCCCCCGTTCTGGGAGGATCCACCTGGAGCCTGACAGCCCCGTGCTGTTGATTGGTTTACTGTCAGCATGGCAGTTTTGGATGGATGGGTGCGCTTTCATTGATCATGTATTATGTCATCAAGTAGCTACTGTCAGAGTTGTGTTCCGAGACGTTCAGTCCTCATATAGGTTGGGCTTGGTATGTTGTCAGGCGGCACCCTACGTGGTATGTAACGTTGCAATGAAGCGCGACAAAAACTTCAAGGATGTATTTTACATTTGAAATAAAGAAAACGCAATTATTGGAGCAAGTACGAAAGAGTGAACTGAATTTTGTTGCAGGAGATGGAAGGCTTGAAGGAAGGATGGAAAGGGTGAAGAGGATTATGATGTGATTCTGGTTTCAATTGCGGTGCGGGATGAGGTTGTGTGCCCGTGCCAGAGCCTGAGCCTGAACCAATGCCCGTGCCAGAGCCTGAGCCTGAACCAATGCCCGTGCCTTAGCCTGAGCCTGAACCAATGCCCGTGCCTTAGCCTGAGCCTGAACCAGTGCCCATGCCAAAGCCTGAGCCTGAACCAGTGCCCGTGCCAGAGCCTGAGCCTGAACCAGTGCCCGTGCCAGAGCCTGAGCCTGAACCAATACCCGTGCCTTAGCCTGAGCCTGAACCAATGCCCGTGCCTTAGCCTGAGCCTGAACCAATGCCCGTGCCTTAGCCTGAGCCTGAACCAATGCCCGTGCCTTAGCCTGAGCCTGAACCAATGCCCGTGCCTTAGCCTGAGCCTGAACCAGTGCCCGTGCCAGAGCCTGAGCCTGAACCAGTGCCCGTGCCAGAGCCTGAGCCTGAACCAGTGCCCGTGCCAGAGCCTGAGCCTGAACCAGTGCCCGTGCCAAAGCCTGAGCCTGAACCAGTGCCCGTGCCTGAGCCTGAGCCTGAACCAGTGCCCGTGCCAGAGCCTGAGCCTGAACCGATGCCCTTGCCTGAGCCTGAGCCTGAACCAGTGCCCGTGCCAGAGCCTGAGCCTGAACCAGTGCCCGTGCCAGAGCCTGAGCCTGAACCAGTGCCCGTGCCAGAGCCTGAGCCTGAACCAGTGCCCTTGCCTGAGCCTGAGCCTGAACCAGTGCCCGTGCCAGAGCCTGAGCCTGAACCAGTGCCCGTGCCAGAGCCTGAGCCTGAACCAGTGCCCGTGCCAGAGCCTGAGCCTGAACCAGTGCCCGTGCCAGAGCCTGAGCCTGAACCAGTGCCTGTGCCAGAACCTGAGCCTGAACCAGTGCCTGTGCCAGAGCCTGAGCCTGAACCAGTGCCCGTGCCAGAGCCTGAGCCTGAACCAGTGCCCGTGCCAGAGCCTGAACCAGTGCCCGTGCCAGAGCCTGAGCCTGAACCAGTGCCCGTGCCAGAACCTGAGCCTGAACCAGTGCCCGTGCCAGAGCCTGAGCCTGAACCAGTGCCCATGCCAGAGCCTGAGCCTGAACCAGTGCCCGTGCCAGAGCCTGAGCCTAAACCAGCTCCCGTGCCAGAGCCTGAGCCTGAACCAGTGCCCGAGCCAATGCCTGAACCAGTGCCCATGCCAGAGCCTGAGCCTGAACCAGTGCCCGTGCCAGAGTCTGAGCCTGAACCAGTGCCCGTGCCAGAACCTGAGCCTGAACCAGTGCCCGTGCCAGAGCCTGAGCCTGAACCAGTGCCCGTGCCAGAGCCTGAGCCTGAACCAGTGCCCGTGCCAGAACCTGAGCCTGAACCAGTGCCCGTGCCAGAGCCTGAGCCTGAACCAGTGCCCGTGCCAGAGCCTGAGCCTGAACCAGTGCCCGTGCCAGAACCTGAGCCTGAACCAGTGCCCGTGCCAGAGCCTGAGCCTGAACCAGTGCCCGTGTCTGAGCCTGAGCCTGAACCAGTGCCCGTGTCTGAGCCTGAGCCTGAACCAGTGCCTGTGCCAGAGCCTGAGCCTGAACCAGTGCCCGTGCCAGAGCCTGAGCCTGAACCAGTGCCCGTGCCAGAACCTGAGCCTGAACCAGTGCCCGTGTCTGAGCCTGAGGCTGAATCAGTGCCTGTGCCAGAGCCTGAGCCTGAACCAGTGCCCGTGCCAGAGGCTGAGCCTGAACCAGTGCCCGTGCCAGAGCCTGAGCCTGAACCAGTGCCCGTGCCAGAGCCTGAGCCTGAACCAGTGCCCGTGCCAGAGCCTGAGCCTGAACCAGTGCCCGTGCCAGAGCCTGAGCCTGAACCAGTGCCGTGCCTGAGCCTGAGCCTGAACCAGTGTCAGTGCCAGAGTCTGAGCCTGAACCAGTGCCCGTGCCAGAGCCTGAGCCTGAACCAGTGCCCGTGCCTGAGCCTGAGCCTGAACCAGTGCCCGTGCCTGAGCCTGAGCCTGAACCAGTGCCCGTGCCAAAGCCTGAGCCTGAACCAGTGCCCGTGCCAGAGCCTGAGCCTGAACCAGTGCCCGTGCCAGAGCCTGAGCCTGAACCAGTGCCCGTGCCAGAGCCTGAGCCTGAACCAGTGCCCGTGCCAGAGCCTGAGCCTGAACCAGTGCCAGTGCCAAAGCCTGAGTCTGAACCAGTGCCCGTGCCAAAGCCTGAGCCTGAACCAGTGCCAGTGCCAGAGCCTGAGCCTGAACCAGTGCTCGTGCAAGAGCCTGAGCCTGAACCAGTGCCCGTGCAAGAGCCTGAGCCTGAACCAGTGCCCGTGCCACAGCCTGAGCCTGAAGCAGTGCCCGTGCCAGAGCCTGAGCCTGAACCAGTGCCCGTGCCAGAGCCTGAGCCTGAACCAGTGCCCGTGCCAGAGCCTGAGCCTGAACCAGTGCCCGTGCCAGAGCCTGAGCCTGAACCAGTGCCCGTGCCAGAGCCTGAGCCTGAACCAGTGCCCGTGCCAGAGCTTGAGCCTGAACCAGTGCCCGTGCCAGAGCCTGAGCCTGAACCAGTGCCCGTGCCAGAGCCTGAGCCTGAACCAGTGCCCGTGCCAGAGCCTGAGCCTGAACCAGTGCCCGTGCCAGAGCCTGAGCCTGAACCAGTGCCCGTGCCAGCCTGAGCCTGAACCAGTGCCCGTGCCTGAGCCTGAGCCTGAACCAGTGCCCGTGCCAGAGCCTGAGCCTGAACCAGTGCCCGTGCCAGAGCCTGAGCCTGAACCAGTGCCCGTGCCAGAGCCTGAGCCTGAACCAGTGCCCGTGCCAGAGCCTGAGCCTGAACCAGTGCCCGTGCCAGAGCCTGAGCCTGAACCAGTGCCCGTGCCAGAGCCTGAGCCTGAACCAGTGCCCGTGCCAGAGCCTGAGCCTGAACCAGTGTCCGTGCCAGAGCCTGAGCCTGAACCAGTGCCCGTGCCAGAGCCTGAGCCTGAACCAGTGCCTGTGCAAGAACCTGAGCCTGAACCAGTGCCCGTGCCAGAGCCTGAGCCTGAACCAGTGCCTGTGCCAGAACCTGAGCCTGAACCAGTGCCCGTGCCAGAGCCTGAGCCTGAACCAGTGCCCGTGCCAGAGCCTGAGCCTGAACCAGTGCCCGTGCCTTAGCCTGAGCCTGAACCAGTGCCCGTGCCAATGCCTGAACCAGTGCCCGTGCCAGAGCCTGAGCCTGAACCAGTGCCCATGCCAGAGCCTGAGCCTGAACCAGTGCCCGTGCCAGAGCCTGAGCCTGAACCAGTTCCCGTGCCAGAGCCTGAGCCTGAACCAGTGCCCATGCCAGAGCCTGAGCCTGAACCAGTGCCCGTGCCAAAGTCTGAGCCTGAACCAGTTACCGTGCCTGAACCTGAGCCTGAACCAGTGCCCGTGCCAGAGCCTGAGCCTGAACCAGTGCCCGTGCCAGAGCCTGAGCCTGAAACAGTGCCCGTGCCAGAACCTGAGCCTGAATCAGTGCCCTTGCCAGACACTGAGCCTGAACCAGTGCCCGTGCCTGAGCCTGAGCCTGAACCAGTGCCCGTGCCAATGCCTGAACCAGTGCCCGTGCCAGAGCCTGAGCCTGAACCAGTGCCCGTGCCCGTGCCAGAGCCTGAGCCTGAACCAGTGCCCTTGCCAGAGCCTGAGCCTGAACCAGTAACCGTGCAAGAGCATGAGCCTGGACCAGTCCCTGTGCCTGAGCCTGAGCCTGAACCAGTGCCCGTGCCAGAGCCTGAACCTGAACCATTGCCCGTGCCAGAGCCTGAGCCTGAACAAGCGCCCGTGCCAGAGCCTGAGCCTGAACAAGCGCCCGTGCCAGAGCCTGAACAAGTGCCCGTGCCTGAGCCTGAGCCTGAGCCAGTGCCCGTGCCAGAGCCTGAGCCTGAACCAGTGCCCGTCCCTAGGGCTGAGCCTGAACAAGTGCCCGTGCCAAAACCTTAGCCTGAAGACTCTGCCCGTACCTGAGTCTGACCCTGAACCAATGCCCGTGCCAGAGCCTGAGCCTGAACCAGTGCCCGTGCCAGAGCCTGAGCCTGAACCAGTGCCCGTGCCTGAGTCTGAGCCTGAACCAGTGCACTTGCCAAAGCCTGAGCCTGAACCAGTGCCCGTGCCAGAGCCTGAGCCTGAACCAGTGCCCGTGCCAGAGCCTGAGCCTGAACCAGTGCCCATGCCAGAGCCTGAGCCTGAACCAGTGCCCGTGTCTGAGCCTGAGCCTGAATCAGTGCCTGTGCCAGAGCCTGAGCCTGAACCAGTGCCCGTGTCTGAGCCTGAGCCTGAATCAGTGCCTGTGCCAGAGCCTGAGCCTGAACCAGTGCCCGTGCCAGAGCCTGAGCCTGAACCAGTGCCCGTGTCTGAGCCTGAGCCTGAACCAGTGCCCGTGTCAGAGCCTGAGCCTGAACCAGTGCCCGTGCCAGAGCCTGAGCCTGAACCAGTGCCCGTGTCAGAGCCTGAGCCTGAACCAGTGCCCGTGCCAGAGCCTGAGCCTGAACCAGTGCCCGTGCCAGAGCCTGAGCCTGAACCAGTGCCCGTGCCACAGCCTGAGCCTGAAGCAGTGCCCGTGCCAGTCTCTCTCTCTCTCTCTCTCTCTCTCTCTCTCTCTCTCTCTCTCTCTCTCTCTCTCTCTCTCTCTCTCTCTCTCTCTCTCTCTCTCTCTCTCTCTCTCACTGTGGACTTTTTCCTCTCATTTATTTCTGCCCTTAACTAGGATGTTTTTTGTGTTTTGTACACACACTCTCTCTCTCTCTCTCTCTCTCTCTCTCTCTCTCTCTCTCTCTCTCTCTCTCTCTCTCTCTCTCTCTCTCTCTCTCTCTCTCTCTCTCTCTCTCTCTCTCTCTCTCTCTCTCTCTCTCTCTCTCTCTCTCTCTCTCTCTCTCTCTCTCTCTCTCTCTCTCTCTCTCTCTCTCTCTCTCTCTCTCTCTCTCTCTCTCTCTCGCTCTCTCTCTCTCTCTCTCTCTCTCTCTCTCTCTCTCTCTCTCTCTCTCTCTCTCTCTCTCTCTCTCTCTCTCTCTCTCTCTCTCTCTCTCTCTCTCTCTCTCTCTCTGAATGAATTGATTTTTTTTTTTTAAATAGCATGTAAAGTTATTATGGATGTACTCGATCATAGTCTAATAACAATAACAATATTTATAAGCTACCTAAAAAAAAAAGAATCGGACATGAAGAGTTATCAATAAATCCGATAAATAAATCCGAGAAATCTGGTACCGGTACCGAGGAATCTGGTACCGGTACCTGCCCACCCCAACAGCGCAAGATGGGACGCATATTCGCCAATTCTGGAATACCTCGTCTCCACGGGAAATTAGGACCAATCACAGCGCGCGCTCAGCCAGGCCTGGTATTGCCAGCTCTTGACTGTCCTATCGCTCCTGTACACCCTCTGGACCCACCGAAAAGGCGATGCTTCTGGCATTTTGCTTCAGCTCGGTGGGACGACCTGAGGATGTACTTTTCCAATTTCCCGTGGAATGATTATTGCTTCCAGGATAGAGATCACTCGGTGTGAGCTCAGCGTATCACAGAGGTGATTGTCTCTGGAATGGAGGCATACATTCCACGTTCTTTCTCTACTCCTCACGCTAAAAAGCCTTGGTTAATCACGCTTGTTCTCGTGCTGTCAGTGATAGAGAGGCAGCTCACAAAAGGTACCAGAGTCTTCAAACTAATGCTAATTATGAACTTTACATTTCTGCCCGGAATCGTGCCAAATCTATTCTCCGACTAACCAAAAACTCTTTCATTAATAGAAAATGCCAAAACCTTGCTTTCTCTAACTCTTCCCGTGACTTCTGGCATCTAGCCAAAAACATCTCCTCCAACTGCACTTCTTCATCTTTCACTCCACTCCTCAGTCCTGACGGCAACACTGCCGTCTCATCTATCTCTAAGGCTGAACTCTTCTCTGAAACTATTAAAAAAAAACTCCATTCTGGACGACTCTGGGGCATATTCCTCCTACTCATCCCCCCTCTGACTCCTTTATGCCTGTTATAAAGATTCTTCAAAATGATGTTTTCTATGCCCTCTCTGGCCTCAATCCTCAGAAGGCTTATGGACCTGATGGAGTGCCTCCTATTGTCCTTAGAAACTGTGCCTCCGTGCTGTCACCCTGCCTGGTCAAACTCTTTCGCCTCTGCCTGTCAACACCTACCTCTCCTTCCTGCTGGAAGTATGCCTTCATACAGCCTGTACCTAAGAAGGGTGACCGCTAAAGCTTTTGAATCAATCCTTAACCGGAAAATTCAAAAGCACCTTTCCACTTCTGACCTTCTATCTGATCGCCAGTATGGGCTCCGCAAGGGGCGTTCTACTGGTGATCTCCTTGCCTTCCCAACTGACTCTTGGTCATCCTCTCTTAGCCGTTTCGGTGAAACCTTTGCTATTGCGCTGGACATATCTAAGGCTTTTGATAGGGTCTGGCACAAATCTTTGCTTTCCAAACAACCCTTCCACGGTTTCTCTCCTTCTCTCTGTACCTTTATCTCCAGTTTCCTTTTTGATCGTTCTATTTCTGCTGTGGTAGACGGTCACTGTTCTTCCCCTAAACCTATTAAAAGTGGTGTCCCACAGGGTTCTGTCCTATCTCCCACTCTCTTTCTGTTGTTCATTGATGATCTTCTTTCCAAAACGAACTGTCCTATGATTCCACTCTGCATTACTCAACTTATTTTAATAGAAGACCCACCCTACAGGAACTTAACGATTCAAGGCTGGAGGCAACAGAACGCTTAGCCGCAGACCTTACAATTATTTCCGATTGGGGCAAGAAGAACCTGGTGTCCTTCAACGCCTCAAAAACACAGTTTATCCACCTATCCACTCGACACAATCCTCCAAACAACTATCCCCTATTCTTGGACAACACTCAGCTATCACCTTCCTCAACACTAAACATCCTCGGTCTATCCTTAACTCAAAATCTCAACTGGAAACTTCATATCTCATCTCTTACTAAATCAGCTTCCTCGAGGCTGGGCGTTTTGTATCGTCTCTGCCAGTTCTTTTCCCCCGCACAGTTGCTGTCCATTTACAGGAGTCTTGTCCGCCCTCGTATGGAGTAAGCATCACATGTGTGTGTGTGTGGGGGGGGGGGGGTCCACTCACACAGCTCTCCTTGACAGAGTGGAATCAAAGGCTCCTCGTCTCATCAGCTCTCCTCCTCCTACTGATAGTCTTCTACCTCTCAAATTCCGCCGCCATGTTGCCTCTCTTTCTATCTTCTATTGATATTTTTATGCTGACTGCTCTTTTGAACTTGCTAACTGCATGCCTCCCCTCCTCCCGCGGCCCCGCTGCACACAACTTTCTACTCATGCTCATCCCTATACTGTCCAAACCCCTTATGCAAGAGTTAACCAGCATCTTCACTCTTTCATCCCTCACGCTGGTATACTCTGGAACAATCTTCCTTCATCTGTATTTCCTCCTGCCTACGACTTGAACTCTTTCAAGAGGAGGGTATCAGGACACCTCGCCTTCCGAAATTGACCTCTGATTTTGGACACTCCTTTAACCTCTGTTAGGGAGCAGTGAGTAGCGGTCCTTTTTTTTATTTTTTTTATTTACGCCCTTGAGCTGTCTCTTTAGCTGTAGAAAAAAATTACTTACCTTTTATTTACACAGTTTTATCAAATATATGTTATTTTTTTCGTGAGAACACACACATTTTCAACAGTTGAGATTTTTCTACTGATGTTACTGATGTCTGACACATTATAACATACAGCTGGAACACATAACTGATAACTGTGACGAGCTAAGCTATCTGGGAACACTGACGGAACATCGTCCCTTGCTCCTCGGGCTGTGTTACTTTATTTTCAACAGTTGATATATTTTTTTTTTTTACAACAAAGGAGGCAGCTTAAGGGCACAAAAAAAAAAACAATAATAAAAAAAAGCCCGCTAATCGCTGCTCCTAAAAAAAGAATCAGAAGAGGTGGCCAAAAGCAAGGTCAGATTCGGAAGGAGAGGTGTCCTCTTGAAAGAGTTCAAGTCGTAGGCAGTAGGAAATACATATGAAGGAAGATTGTTCCAGAGTTTACCAGCGTGAGGGATGAAAGAGTTAAGATGCTGGTTAACTCTTGCATAAGGGGTTTGGACAGTATAGGGATGAGCATGAGTCGTGTGCAGCGGGGCCGTGGGAGGGGAGGAGGCGTGCAGTTAGCAAGTTCAGAAGAGCAGTCAGCGTGGAAATATCGATAGAAGATAGAAAGAGAGGCAACATCGCGGCGGAATTTAAGAGGTAGAAGACTATCAGTAGGAGGAGGAGAGCTGATGAGACGAAGAGTCTTAGCCTCCACTCTGTCCAGAAGAGCTGTGTGGGTGTTGCCCCCCCACACGTGAGATGCATACTCCATACGAGGGCAGACAAGGTCCCTGTATATGGATAGCAACTGCGCGGGGGAGAATAACTGGCGGAGACGATACAGACCGCCCAACCTCGAGGAAGCTGATTTAGCGAGAGAGGAGATATGAAGTTTCCAGTTGAGGTTTTGAGTTAAGGATAGACCGAGGATGTTTAGTGCTGAAGAAGGTGACAGCTGAGTGTTGTCGAAGAATAGGGGATAGGTGTTTGGAAGATTGTGTAGAGTTGATAGGTGGATAAATTGAGTTTTTGAGGCATTGAAGGACACAAGGCTCCTTCTGCCCCAATCGGAAATGATAGCAAGGTCTGAGGTTAAGCGTTCTGCAGCCTCCAGTCTGGAGTCGTGTACTTCCTGTTGTGATGGTCTTCTATTGAAAGAAGTTGAATAATGCAGAGTGGAGTCGTCGGCGTACGAGTGGACAGGACAGTTTGTTATGAAAAGAAGATCATTGATGAATAACAGGAAGAGGGTGGGTGATAGGACAGAGCCCTGTGGAACGCCACTTTTGATAGCTTTAGGGGAAGAGCAGTGACCGTCTACCATCCCAGAGATAGAACGGCCGGAAAGGAAACTGGAGATAAAGGAACAGAGAGAGGGATAGAATCCGAAAGAGGGCAGTTTAGAAAGCAAAGACTGGTGCCAGACTATATCGAAGGCTTTCGATATGTCTAGCGCAACAGAGAAAGTTTCACCGAAACTGCTAAGAGAGGATGACCAAGAGTCCGTTAAGAGAGCAAGAAGATCGCCAGTAGAACGCCCCTTGCGGAATCCATACTGGCGATGAGAAAGAAGATTAGAAGTGGAAAGGTGCTTTTGAATCTTCCGGTTAAGGATTGATTCAAAAGCTTTAGATAGACTTGAAAGTAAAGCTATTGGGCGGTCGTTTGAGGGATTGGAACGGTCACCCTTCTTAGGCACAGGCTGTACAAAGGCATACTTCCAGCAGGAAGGAAAGATAGATGATGATAGGCAGAGACGAAAGAGTTTGACCAGGCAGGGTGTCAGCACAGAAGCACAGTTTGTAAGGACAATAGGAGGCACTCCATCAGGTCCATATGCCTTCTGAGAGTTGAGGCCAGAGAGGGCATAGAAAACATCATTAGGAAGAATCTTAATAACAGGCATAAAGGAGTCAGAGGGGGGATGAGTAGGAGGAATATGCCCAGAATCGTCCAAGGTGGAATTCTTACAGAAAGTTTGAGCGAAGAGTTCAGCCTTAGAGACAGATGAGACGGTAGTGCTGCCGTCAGGGTTAAAGATAGGAGGGAAAGAGGAAGAAGTGAGATTGGAGGAGATCTTTTTGGTTAGATGCTAGAAGTCACGGGAAGAATTAGAAGAAGCAAGGTGTTGACATTTTCTATTTATAAAAGAAGTTTTGGTAAGTCGGAGAATAGATATGGCACGATTCCGGGCTGAAATGTATAGATTAAAGTTAATGGGAG